>NW_027009006.1:0-60051 GCF_036934945.1 Oncorhynchus masou masou | reverse complement strand
TCAACCGTAGAACCTCTGGTGGTGACAGCTTGATGAGAACAGAGAAGTGTGTTCCTCCTCTTCAACCGTAGAACCTCTGGTGGTGACAGCTTGATGAGAACAGTGTGTTCCTCCTCTTCAGTAGAACCTCTGGTGGTGACAGCTTGATGAGAACAGAGAAGTGTGTTCCTCCTCTTCAACCGTAGAACCTCTGGTGGTGACAGCTTGATGAGAACAGTGTGTTCCTCCTCTTCAAGAAACCTCTGGTGTGACAGCGATGAGAACAGAGAAGTGTGTTCCTCCTCTTCTACCGTAGAACCTCTGGTGGTGACAGCTTGATGAGAACAGAGAAGTGTGTTCCTCCTCTTCAACCGTAGAACCTCTGGTGGTGACAGCTTGATGAGAACAGAGAAGTGTGTTCCTCCTCTTCAACCGTAGAACCTCTGGTGGTGACAGCTTGATGAGAACAGAGAAGTGTGTTCTCTGTAGTGGTGACAGCTTGATGAGAGAACTCCTCTTCAAGTAGAACCTCTGGTGGTGACAGCTTGATGAGAACAGAGAAGTGTGTTCCTCTTCTTCAACCGTAGAACCTCTGGTGGTGACAGCTTGATGAGAACAGAGAAGTGTGTTCCTCCTCTTCAACCGTAGAACCTCTGGTGGTGACAGCTTGATGAGAACAGAGAAGTGTGTTCCTCCTCTTCTACCGTAGAACCTCTGGTGGTGACAGCTTGATGAGAACAGAGAAGTGTGTTCCTCTTCTTCAACCGTAGAACCTCTGGTGGTGACAGCTTGATGAGAACAGAGAAGTGTGTTCCTCCTCTTCAACCGTAGAACCTCTGGTGGTGACAGCTGTGATGAGAACAGAGAAGTGTGTTCCTCCTCTTCTACCGTAGAACCTCTGGTGGTGACAGCTTGATGAGAACAGAGAAGTGTGTTCCTCCTCTTCAACCGTAGAACCTCTGGTGGTGACAGCTTGATGAGAACAGAGAAGTGTGTTCCTCCTCTTCTACCGTAGAACCTCTGGTGGTGACAGCTTGATGAGAACAGAGAAGTGTGTTCCTCTTCTTCAACCGTAGAACCTCTGGTGGTGACAGCTTGATGAGAACAGAGAAGTGTGTTCCTCCTCTTCAACCGTAGAACCTCTGGTGGTGACAGCTTGATGAGAACAGAGAAGTGTGTTCCTCCTCTTCAACCGTAGAACCTCTGGTGGTGACAGCTTGATGAGAACAGAGAAGTGTGTTCCTCTTCTTCTACCGTAGAACCTCTGGTGGTGACAGCTTGATGAAAACAGAGAAGTGTGTTCCTCTTCTTCAACCGTAGAACCTCTGGTGGTGACAGCTTGATGAGAACAGAGAAGTGTGTTCCTCCTCTTCTACCGTAGAACCTCTGGTGGTGACAGCTTGATGAGAACAGAGAAGTGTGTTCCTCTTCTTCAACCGTAGAACCTCTGGTGGTGACAGCTTGATGAGAACAGAGAAGTGTGTTCCTCCTCTTCTACCGTAGAACCTCTGGTGGTGACAGCTTGATGAGAACAGAGAAGGAGCCTGGTGGTGACGCTATGAGAACGTCATCCCAGCAGGAGGCCCACAGTGTTTCACTTGCTTACAAGTTATCAGTTTTCCCTCTCTTTGTTGTTTCATTTGAATAAGTTATTTAGTGTTCCATCTCAGAGGTGCTTATTGAGTTGTATGTGTCACACTCTGATATGTTTTACCTGTCCCTGTGCTTTTCTCCACCCCCTCCAGGTGTCACCCATCATCCTCATTATCCCCTGGGTATTTATATCTGTGTTTTCTGTCTGTCTGGGCCAGTTCGTCTTGTTTGTTCAAGTCAACCAGTGGTTTGCCTCAGCGCCTGCTTTTCGCCAGTCTCTTTCTCTCGTCGTACTGGTTTTGATCCTTGCCTGTTGTGACCCTGAGCCTGCCTGCCATCCTGTGCCTTTGCCGCGACTCTGGATTATCGACCCCTGCCTGCCATCCTGTGCCTTTGCCGCGACTCTGGATTATCGACCCCTGCCTGCCTTGACCTGTCATTTGCCTGCCCCTGTGGATACAATAAACATTGTTACTTCAACACCGTCTGCAATTGGGTCTTACCTGAAACCTGATAGTATGCTCTCATTCCTTCCTCTCTCTCTCTCTCTCTCTCGCTGTATTTCTCTCTGTCTTTCTGTTTCACCCTCCGTCTCTCCCTCTCTCTCACTCTCTCTCTCTATCTTTCTCTCTCTTTCTCTCTCTCGCTTTCTGTCTCTCTCTCTCTCCCTGTATTTCTCTCACTGTCTTCCTGTTTTGCCCTCCATCTCTCTCTCTCTCTCTCTCTCTCTCTCTCTCTCTCTCCCTGTATTTCTCTCTGTCTTTCTGTTTCACCCTCCGTCTCTCCCTCTCTCTCCCTCTCTCTCCCCCTCTCTCTCTCTCACTCTTCTCTCCCTCCCTGTCTTTCTCTCTGCCACTCCCTCCCGCTCTCTCCAGTACAACCCCCTTCTCTCTCTTTCACTATTTTCTCTCTCTCTCTTCCCTCACTCTCCACAGTGCCTAGAGTGGACAAGTAGAAAGCACAGAGAGTACAGCACGTCCAGAACATCCAGACCCTGAAGTGCTGATGTTCCAGCCTGCTAAGGGGTTATAGGCTCATTGAGTATTCCTGGGTTAGCGCTGGTCTGTATACCAAATGGCATCCTATTCCATATATAATGATATACCTTTAACCAGAGTACGATGGGAGAGCTTTAGGAACCCTGGTCAAAAGTAGTGCACTATATAGGGAATAAGATGCCATTTGGGATGTAGCCTAGCTAGCTGGGGGCAGCTTATAGGAACATGGCAGCATGTTAGCTACTGGAGAGCGTCTGTAAATGATTCATAAAGAAGAAACAGTCTATTTTCCTGCCTCTAGCTCTCTCTCTCTCTCTCTCTCTCTCTCTCTCTCTCTCTCTCTCTCTCTCTCTCTCTTTCAGCTCTCTCTCTCTCTCTTTTCAGCTCTCTCTCTCTCTCTCTCCATCTTTCTCTCTCTCTCTTTCTCTCTCTGCCACTCCCTCCCACTCTCTCCAGTACAACCCCACCTTCTCTCTCTCTCTTTCTCTTTTCTCTCTCTCTCTCTCTCTCTCTCTCTCGTTCTCTCTCTCTCTCTTCTCCCTTTTCTCTCTTTTCTCTTTCTCCCTCTCTCTCTCTTTCTTTTCTCACTTTTCTCTCTTTTCTCTCTCTTTTCATCTCTCTCTCTCTCTCTCTCTCTCTCTCTTTTCCCACTCTCCCTCCCTCTTTAAAGCAGCAGCTGGTTGATGTCCCCTACCTCAAGGTCTGTGGTCCCCGTGCGGTTATCACGCCATAAAGAGGAAAGACTGACTTATCTCACTCACACTCTCGCTCTCACTCAGGTCAGTCTGTTATAATTCTCCTGTCTCATCTGGTGTCCTGTGGGAATTTAACTATGTTCCCTCGGATTCTCTCTCCCGTCCCAGAGGACCTGAGCCCTAGGACAATGCCTCAGGACTACCTGGCCTGATGACTCCTGGCTGTCCCCAGTCCAACTTGGCGTGCTGCTGCTCCAGGTTCAAAAGTTCTGCCTGCAGCTATGGAACCCTGACCTGTTCACCGGACGTGCTACCTTGTCCCGGATGTGCTGTGTGTGTTCTCTCTCTCTTTTTCCCTCTCTCTCTCTCTCTCTCCCTCTTTTTCCCTCTCTCCCTCTCTCCCTCTCTCCCTCTCTCTCTCTCTGTCTCTCTCTCTCTCTCTCTCTCTGTCTCTGTCTCTGCCTCTGTCTCTCTCTTTCTCTCTCTCTCTCTCTCTCTCTCTCTCTCTCTCTCTCTCTCTCTCTCGTCTTTCTCTCTCTGTCTCTCTCTTTCTCTCTCTCTTTCTCTCTCTCTCTCCCTCCTTTTCCCTCTCTCTCTCTCTCTCTCTCTCTCTCTCTCTCTGTGTTGGCATTTTACCTCAGTTTATCACTGCTGAAGATGACGAGGCAGGATAAGGTTGTGGCTGGCTGCTGTGAAGACTGCTGTAGAGGCTTAATGATGACCATTAATTAAATCTGGGTGATTTGTTGGTTTCACCCTGACCTTTGTCCAGCCAAAATGAAGCGATATTCAGATATCAATCCTAATTAGCTGTTCTGTCTACTGGCCAGAACACAGAGGCTGGATAATGTCTATTTCCTATGTAGTGCACTACTTTTGACAAGGGTACATAGGGAATAGGGTCCATTTGGGACGCTGAAGGTCAGCCCAGAGAAACAATAACTTGTTTGGTCCTGTGACACCGTGTAATTGTCACGTTCTGACCTTCGTTCCTTTGTTTGTCTTGGTATGGTCAGGGCGTGAGTTGGGGTGGGCAGTCTATGTTCTTTTTTCTATAATTTGGGATTCGTTTTTTTGGCCTGGTATGGTTCTCAATCAGAGGCAGCTGTCAATTGTTGTCTCTTATTGAGAACCATACTTAGGTAGCCTGGTTTCACCTTTGAATTGTGGGTGATTATTTTTCATTTTTGAGTGTTTGTATTCTGAATCAGACAGAACGGTTTCGGTCATTCACTTTGTTGTTTTTGTTCAGTGTTCAATTTCTTTATAAAAAATATGGACACTTACAACACTGCGCATTGGTCCTCTGATCCTTCCTACTACTCCTCGTCAGAGGAGGAAGACCTTTACAGTTATGTAAAGGCCAAGCCATATAAATGTACTCTATAGAATGGCCATACAACAGTGTTGCCTCTCTACTTGTTCTATGGGCCAGACACATACCTCTCTACTTGTTCTATGGGCCAGACACATACCTCTCTACTTGTTCTATGGGCCAGACACATACCTCTCTACTTGTTCTATGGGCCAGACACATACCTCTCTACTTGTTCTATGGGCCAGACACATACCTCTCTGCCTGTTCTATGGGCCAGACACATACCTCTCTGCTTGTTCTATGGGCCAGACACATACCTCTCTGCCTGTTCTATGGGCCAGACACATACCTCTCTACTTGTTCTATGGGCCAGACACATACCTCTCTGCTTGTTCTATGGGCCAGACACATACCTCTCTACTTGTTCTATGGGCCAGACACATACCTCTCTGCCTGTTCTATGGGCCAGACACATACCTCTCTGCTTGTTCTATGGGCCAGACACATACCTCTCTGCCTGTTCTATGGGCCAGACACATACCTCTCTACTTGTTCTATGGGCCAGACACATACCTCTCTACTTGTTCTATGGGCCAGACACATACCTCTCTACTTGTTCTATGGGCCAGACACATACCTCTCTACTTGTTCTATGGGCCAGACACATACCTCTCTACTTGTTCTATGGGCCAGACACATACCTCTCTACTTGTTCTATGGGCCAGACACATACCTCTCTACTTGTTCTATGGGCCAGACACATACCTCTCTACTTGTTCTATGGGCCAGACACATACCTCTCTGCTTGTTCTATGGGCCAGACACATACCTCTCTACTTGTTCTATGGGCCAGACACATACCTCTCTACTTGTTCTATGGGCCAGACACATACCTCTCTACTTGTTCTATGGGCCAGACACATACCTCTCTACTTGTTCTATGGGCCAGACACATACCTCTCTACTTGTTCTATGGGCCAGACACATACCTCTCTACTTGTTCTATGGGCCAGACACATACCTCTCTACTTGTTCTATGGGCCAGACACATACCTCTCTACTTGTTCTATGGGCCAGACACATACCTCTCTGCCTGTTCTATGGGCCAGACACATACCTCTCTACTTGTTCTATGGGCCAGACACATACCTCTCTGCCTGTTCTATGGGCCAGACACATACCTCTCTACTTGTTCTATGGGCCAGACACATACCTCTCTACTTGTTCTATGGGCCAGACACATACCTCTCTGCCTGTTCTATGGGCCAGACACATACCTCTCTACTTGTTCTATGGGCCAGACACATACCTCTCTACTTGTTCTATGGGCCAGACACATACCTCTCTGCCTGTTCTATGGGCCAGACACATACCTCTCTACTTGTTCTATGGGCCAGACACATACCTCTCTACTTGTTCTATGGGCCAGACACATACCTCTCTACTTGTTCTATGGGCCAGACACATACCTCTCTACTTGTTCTATGGGCCAGACACATACCTCTCTACTTGTTCTATGGGCCAGACACATACCTCTCTACTTGTTCTATGGGCCAGACACATACCTCTCTACTTGTTCTATGGGCCAGACACATACCTCTCTGCCTGTTCTATGGGCCAGACACATACCTCTCTACTTGTTCTATGGGCCAGACACATACCTCTCTACTTGTTCTATGGGCCAGACACATACCTCTCTGCCTGTTCTATGGGCCAGACACATACCTCTCTACTTGTTCTATGGGCCAGACACATACCTCTCTACTTGTTCTATGGGCCAGACACATACCTCTCTACTTGTTCTATGGGCCAGACACATACCTCTCTGCCTGTTCTATGGGCCAGACACATACCTCTCTACTTGTTCTATGGGCCAGACACATACCTCTCTACTTGTTCTATGGGCCAGACACATACCTCTCTACTTGTTCTATGGGCCAGACACATACCTCTCTGCTTGTTCTATGGGCCAGACACATACCTCTCTGCTTGTTCTATGGGCCAGACACATACCTCTCTACTTGTTCTATGGGCCAGACACATACCTCTCTACTTGTTCTATGGGCCAGACACATACCTCTCTACTTGTTCTATGGGCCAGACACATACCTCTCTGCTTGTTCTATGGGCCAGACACATACCTCTCTACTTGTTCTATGGGCCAGACACATACCTCTCTGCTTGTTCTATGGGCCAGACACATACCTCTCTGCTTGTTCTATGGGCCAGACACATACCTCTCTACTTGTTCTATGGGCCAGACACATACCTCTCTACTTGTTCTATGGGCCAGACACATACCTCTCTACTTGTTCTATGGGCCAGACACATACCTCTCTGCTTGTTCTATGGGCCAGACACATACCTCTCTACTTGTTCTATGGGCCAGACACATACCTCTCTACTTGTTCTATGGGCCAGACACATACCTCTCTACTTGTTCTATGGGCCAGACACATACCTCTCTACTTGTTCTATGGGCCAGACACATACCTCTCTGCTTGTTCTATGGGCCAGACACATACCTCTCTGCCTGTTCTATGGGCCAGACACATACCTCTCTGCTTGTTCTATGGGCCAGACACATACCTCTCTGCCTGTTCTATGGGACAGACACATACCTCTCTACTTGTTCTATGGGCCAGACACATACCTCTCTACTTGTTCTATGGGCCAGACACATACCTCTCTACTTGTTCTATGGGCCAGACACATACCTCTCTACTTGTTCTATGGGCCAGACACATACCTCTCTACTTGTTCTATGGGCCAGACACATACCTCTCTACTTGTTCTATGGGCCAGACACATACCTCTCTGCCTGTTGTAGTGTTTTCCAGGATGCTTTGTTTTGTTCTTCAGATTGCAATGCAACACCTGACAGGTTGGTTGAGCCAAGCGTTGCTACTTTACTGGTGTTGCTGTAAAAAGTGGAGCTCCCTGCTGTGCTTAGGGATCACACCTTGCGAGACGAACCAGCTCGCTTAGTGGGTTACACTACAACAAACAGAGACGCGCTGGTCTCCAATCTTCTTCTTAATACTAACTTACCTGCTAGATGGATTTCATCTTGTTTAATGACTTGATACCTTACAGTTACATTCATCACAACTTTCAGTTCATTCAAGGTAAAGGAATATATATATATATATATATATATATATATATATATATATATATATATATATATCATTCTGTATCACTGACCATTAAAAAGCATTCTCTTTAATTATCATGAGACCTACTACATTATCATAAAGTAATTATCACAAGACCAACTACATTATCATAAAATAATTATCACGAGGCCCACTACATTATCATAAAATAATTATCACGAGACCCACTACAATATCATGAAGTAATTATCACGAGGCCCACTACATTATCATAAAGTAATTATCACAAGACCAACTACATTATCATAAAATAATTATCACAAGACCCACTACATTATCATACAATAATTATCACGAGGCCCGCTACATTATCATAAAATAATTATCATGAGACCCACAACATTGTCATAAAGTAATTATCACGAGACCCACTACGTTATCATAAAATAATTATCACTAGACCCACTACAATATCATAATGCAATTATCACAAGACCTTCTGCATTATCATAAAATAATTATCACTAGACCCACTACATTATCATAAAATAATTATCACAAGACCCACTACATTTTCATAAAATAATTATCACTAGACCCACTACATTATCAAAAATAATTATCACAAGACCCACTGCATTTTCATAAAATAATTATCACTAGACCCAATACATTATCATAAAATAATTATCACTAGACCCACTACATTATCATATAATAATTATCACTAGACCCACTACATTATGATAAAGTAATTATCACGAGACCCACTGCATTTTCATAACAAAATTATCACTACACCCACTACATTATGATAAAGTAATTATCACGAGACCCACTACATTATCATAACATAATTATCACATGACCCACTACATTATGATAAAGTAATAATCACGAGACCCACTACATTATGATAAAGTAATTGTCACTAGAACCACTACATTATCATAATAATTATTATCACGAGGCCTACTACATTATCATAAAATAATTATCACGAGGCCCACTACATTATCATACAATTGTTCTCACGAGGCCCACTACATTATCATAAAATAATTATCACGAGGCCCACTACATTATCATAAAATAATTATCACGAGGCTCACTGCAGTAATGCTCACTTGTTCTATTTTTTCGGTCCCTGTAGGTTGCATCGGATGCGTCCCAAACGCCACTCTATTCCCTTTATGGTGCACTACATTTAACCAGGACCCATAGGGTTCCGATCAAAAGTAGAGCACTATGGTCAGCAGGTAATAGGGAAGTGCCATTTTGGAAGCATCCATGTCCTTCATGATGGCTTCTGCCAGAGCATACCTTCCTCATTAAAGGGATACTTCAGGATTTTGCCATTGAGGCCCTGTATTTACTTCCCCAGAATCAGATGAACTTGTGAATACCCTTTGTATGTCTCTGTATTCAGTATGAAGATAGTTAGAGGTCGTTTCGTGAACCAATGCTAACTAGTGTCAGCGCAATGAAATATTTATAGGATTCCAGTCATTAAGCTAACGCTAGTTAGCATTGGCTCACAAAACTACCTCCAACTTCCTTCATATTGGACACAGAGACGTAACCATGGCATCCAAATGGTCATCTGACTCTGGGGAAGTAAATAAAGGGACAAAATCTCAAACTCTCCCTTTAACCCTTTTGTGGTGTTCATGTTTTTGTTATTCACCCAATGTTCACGGGTCTGATGGACCCACAACATTTTGGGTTTAAAACATTACAGCCATAACAATTTACGTAAAAATTCTTAATACTTAGATGTTGACTTATATAAATTACAAGCAGTATAGAGAGCATACATGGTTAATATTTACCATTTACCTGAGCTAGATCACATTTATCAATAAAAGCACTATTCATTTGTTTTTTAAATCAGATTTTTGCAATTAAAAATAAATTATAATCTAGACATAGGTGGAATAAATCTTGTTTATCTAGAACAAATATAAATGAAACAATGTTTTCATCACTATTGATATTTATTCCATTGAACTGAACAAATTGGAAGGACAAATTTTATATACAATATTTTATTGAAATGATGAATGAGCCCCATTGAACTCAAATTAAGGCCGGGCTACACACCACATGAGGGACAGAGTTTTACTGTGTGTGTTGGAAATGTATTTATTGGCTGGGCTACACACAACATGAGGGACAGAGATTTACTGTGTGTGTGTTGGAAATGTATTTATTGCCCTTGATGCATGTTTACTGTGACTTCCTGTCCTTCTTGGCTCCACACACATCCCAGCGTCTCTTATTGATGCTACCGGGCTGCAATCTAGAATGATGAAAACACTTAGTTAAGGAATTTGACCTTCATCTCACTCACACACATATACTGTATAGTTACAGCAGGCCAAGGTAGGCGAGTCAGACATACACACATGCAACAACATCACTCACACTTACTACCTGCACATGAGTAAACGCCATCCGCGTCGGCCCTGGTCCTCATCACGTTGGCAGCCATGTTGGGTGGCTCATTTCTTGGGCAATAAGACCATTCAATTTAAAAGAAAATTTGACATCCATATTTCTCCTCCTGCAGGCTGCTGATGAGCTGGTTGCTGACAAGCTGGTCCTGGGGCTGGTTGCTGACGAGCTGGTCCTGGGGCTGGTTGCTGACGAGCTGGTCCTGGGGCTGGTTGCTGACGAGCTGGTCCTGGGGCTGGTTGCTGACGAGCTGGTCCTGGGGCTGGTTGCTGACGAGCTTGTCCTGTGGCTGGTTGCTGATGGGCTGGTCCTGGGGCTGGTTGCTAATGGGCTGGTCCTGGGTCTGGTTGCTAATGGGCTGGTCCTGGGGCTGGTTGCTGACGAGCTGGTCCTGGGGCTGGTTGCTGACGAGCTGGTCCTGGGGCTGGTTGCTGATGGGCTGGTCCTGGGGCTGGTTGCTGATGGGCTGGTCCTGGGGCTGGTTGCTGACGAGCTTGTCCTGGGGCTGGTTGCTGACGGGCTGGTCCTGGGGCTGGTTGCTGATGGGCTGGTCCTAGGGCTGGTTGCTGACAGCTGGTCCTGGGGCTGGTTGCTGACGAGCTGGTCCTGGGTCTGGTTGCTGATGGGCTGGTCCTGGGGCTGGTTGCTGATGGGCTGGTCCTGGGGCTGGTTGCTAATGGGCTGGTCCTGGGGCTGGTTGCTAATGGGCTGGTCCTGGGGCTGGTTGCTGACGAGCTGGTCCTGGGGCTGGTTGCTGACGAGCTGGTCCTGGGGCTGGTTGCTGATGGGCTGGTCCTGGGGCTGGTTGCTGATGGGCTGGTCCTGGGGCTGGTTGCTAATGGGCTGGTCCTGGGGCTGGTTGCTAATGGGCTGGTCCAATCTCATCTTCTTCTTCCAACTCACTGTCAGACGCAAAATTGATAGACATATTCAGAAAATTCTTCATCTTCCAAAGTGGAAGACGATCCTTCCACACCAGCTTCTCTCTCTGTAAAAAATATTTCTAAGGGCCTCTGAGCAGAGATTATTTTTGCCATACTGATTGATTGTGGTAAGGAGTCACACATGCAAAGCTAATCATTTGTTGTGTCCCTCCCCCAATTTGCACCTGGCTGGGGTAGAGTGTGGGAAAATACAGATTTTTTTTCAATGTATCGAAATAATGTATTGAAATAATGTTTTGAAATAATGTTTTGAAATAATGTTGTTATGTACTTGAGTGAAGACCCAAAAGCAGTTTTAACAGAAAACAGAGTTCTTTAATGAAAAACAGGAATGGCATAAATCCTCTTCCAACGTAGTCAATGGAACAAAAAGAACGTTAGTATAATGCAGGATGCACCTGCCAGGCGGACTCCGACAGGATAGGACAAGGTGGAAGCAAACGGGACGACAGCTTGCTTCTGGCATCAAAAACACAAACAAGAATCAGACACTGAAAGTAGCAGGAACAGAGAGAGAAATAGAGACCTAATCAGAGGGGAAGAGAGAACAGGTGGGAAGGAGTGAATGAGCTAGTTAGGGAGATGTAGAACAGCTGAAGAATGAGAGACAGAGAAGGTAACCTAAAAAGACCAGCAGAGAGAGACAGAGTGAAGAGAAAGGACAGGAACAGACATAACAAGACATGACAGTACCCCCCACTCACCGAGCGCCTCCTGGCGCACTCGAGGAGGAAACCTGGCGGCAACGGAGGAAATCATCGATCAGCGAACGGTCCAGCACGTCCCGAGAGGGAACCCAACTCCTCTCCTCAGGACCGTACCCCTCCCAATCCACTAGGTACTGATGACCACGGCCCCGAGGGCGCATGTCCAAAATCCTACGAACCCTGTAGATGGGTGCGCCCTCGACAAGGATGGGGGGAGGGACGACGGGGGCGCGAAGAACGGGCTTAACACAGGAGACATGGAAGACCGGGTGAACGCGACGAAGATAGCGCGGGAGAAGAAGTCGCACTGCGACAGGATTAATGACCTGGGAAATACGGAACGGACCAATGAACCGCGGGGCCAACTTGCGAGAAGCTGTCTTAAGGGGAAGGTTCTGAGTGGAGAGCCATACTCTCTGACCGCAACAATATCTAGGACTCTTGGTCCTACGCTTATTAGCGGCCCTCACAGTCTGCGCCCTATTACGGCAAAGTGCCGACCTGACCCCCTTCCAGGTGCGCTCGCAACGCTGGACAAAAGCCTGAGCGGAGGGGACGCAGGACTCGGCGAGCTGAGATGAGAACAGCGGAGGCTGGTACCCGAGGCTACTCTGAAAAGGGGATAGACCGGTAGCAGACGAGGGAAGCGAGTTGTGGGCGTACTCTGCCCAGGGAGCTGTTCTGACCAAGACGCAGGGTTACGAAAGAAAGACTGCGTAAAATGCGACCAACAGTCTGATTGGCCCGTTCGGCTTGACCGTTAGACTGGGGATGAAAGCCGGACGAGAGACTGACGGAAGCCCCAATCAAACGGCAAAACTCCCTCCAAAATTGAGACGTGAACTGCGGGCCTCTGTCGGAAACGACGTCAGACGGAAGGCCATGAATCGGAAAACATTCTCGATAATGATCTGAGCCGTCTCCTTAGCAGAAGGGAGCTTATCGAGAGGAATGAAATGAGCCGCCTTAGAGAATCTATCGACAACCGTAAGAATAACTGTCTTCCCCGCTGATGAAGGCAGTCCGGTGATAAAATCTAAAGCGATGTGAGACCACGGTCGAGAGGGAATGGGAAGCGGTCTGAGACGGCCGGCAGGAGGAGAGTTCCCAGATTTAGTCTGCGCGCAGACCGAACAAGCGGCGACAAAACGACGCGTCACGTTCCCGAGTGGGCCACCAGAAACGCTGGCGAATGGAAGCGCGTACCCCGAACGCCGGGGTGGCCGGCTAACTTGGCAGAGTGGGCCCACTGAAGAACGGCCGGACGAGTAGGAACGGGAACGAACAGAAGGTTCCTAGGACAAGCTCGCGGCGACGGAGTGTGAGCGAGTGCTTGCTTTACCTGCCTCTCAATTCCCCAGACAGTCAACCCGACAACACGCCCCTCAGGAGAATCCCCTCGGGGTCGGTGGAGACCTCAGAAGAACTGAAGAGACGAGATAAAGCATCAGGCTTGGTGTTTTTGAGCCCGGACGATAAGAAATAACAAACTCGAAACGAGCGAAAAACAGAGCCCAACGAGCCTGACGCGCATTAAGTCGTTTGGCTGAACGGACGTACTCAAGGTTCCTATGGTCAGTCCAAACGACAAAGGAACGTCGCCCCCTCCAACCACTGTCGCCATTCGCCTAGGGCTAAGCGGATGGCGAGCAGTTCGCGATTACCAACATCATAGTTACGTTCTGACGGCGATAAGCGATGAGAGAAAAACGCGCAAGGATGGACCTTGCCGTCAGAGAGAGAGCGCTGAGAAAGAATGGCTCCCACGCCCACCTCTGACGCGTCAACCTCAACAACAAACTGACTAGAGATGTCAGGTGTAACAAGAATAGGTGCGGATGTAAAACGATTCTTAAGAAGATCAAAAGCTCCCTGGGCGGAAACGGACCACTTAAAGCACGTCTTAACAGAAGTAAGGGCTGTGAGGGGAGCTGCCACCTGACCGAAATACGGATGAAACGACGATAGAAATTAGCGAAGCCCAGAAAGCGCTGCAGCTCGACGCGTGACTTAGGAACGGGCCAATCAATGACAGCCTGGACCTTAGCGGGATCCATCTTAATGCCCTCAGCGGAAATAACGGAACCGAGAAAAGGGACAGAGGCGGCATGAAAAGTGCACTTCTCAGCCTTCACATAAAGACAGTTCTCCAAAAGGCGCTGGAGGACGCGTCGCACGTGCTGAACATGAATCGAGAGAGACGGTGAAAAAATCAGGATATCGTCCATGTAAACGAAAACAAAAATGTTCAGCATGTCTCTCAGGACGTCGTTAACTAGTGCCTGAAAGACAGCTGGAGCGTTAACGAGGCCGAAAGGAAGAACCCGGTATTCAAAGTGCCCTAACGGAGTGTTAAACGCCGTCTTCCACTCGTCCCCCTCCCTGATGCGCACGAGATGGTAGGCGTTACGAAGGTCCAATTTGGTGAAAAACCTGGCTCCCTGCAGGATCTCGAAGGCTGAAGACATAAGAGGAAGCGGATAACGATTCTTAACTGTTATGTCATTCAGCCCTCGATAATCCACGCATGGGCGCAGGGACCCGTCCTTCTTCTGAACAAAAAAAACCCCGCTCCGGCGGGAGAGGAGGAGGAGACTATGGTACCGGCGTCGAGCGAAACCGACAAATAATCCTCGAGAGCCTTACGTTCGGGAGCCGACAGAGAGTATAATCTACCCCGGGGGGGGAGTAGTTCCCGGAAGGAGATCAATACTACAGTCATACGACCGGTGTGGAGGGAGAGAAGTGGCCTTGGAACGACTGAACACCGTGCGCAGATCGTGATACTCCTCCGGCACCCCTGTCAAATCGCCAGGCTCCTCCTGTGAAGAAGAGACAGAGGAAACAGGAGGAATAGCAGACATTAAACAGGTCACATGACAAGAAACATTCCAGGATAGGATAGTATTACTAGACCAATTAATAGAAGGGTTATGGCGCACTAGCCAGGGATGACCCAAAACAACAGGTGTAAAAGGTGAACGAAAAATTAAAAAAGAAATGGTTTCGCTATGATTACCAGAGACAGTGAGGGTTAAAGGCAGCGTCTCACGCTGAATCTTGGGGAGAGAACTACCATCTAAAGCGAACAAGGCCGTGGGCTCCCTAACTGTCTGAGAGGAATGTCATGTTCCCGAGCCCAGGTCTCGTCCATAAAACAGCCCTCCGCCCCAGAGTCTATCAAGGCACTGCAGGAAGCAGATGAACCGGGCCAGCGGAGATGGACCGGAAAGGTAGTGCGTGATCCAGAAGGAGAGGCCTGAGTAGTTGCGCTCACCAGTAGCCCTCCTCTTACTGATGAGCTCTGGCTTTTACTGGACATGAGGTGACAAAATGACCAGCGGAGCCGCAGTAGAGACAGAGGCGATTGGTGATTCTCCGTTCCTTCTCCTTGGCCGAGATGCGGATACCCCCAGCTGCATAGGCTCAGCATCCGAGCCGGCGGAGGAGGTGGCAGTGATGCGGCAGGTGGCAGTGATGTGGAGAGGGAGCAACGGAGAACGCGAGCTCCCTTCCACGAGCTCGGCGACGAAGATCAAACCGTCGCTCTATGCGAATAGCGAGAGCTATTAAGGAGTCCAGACTGGACGGAACCTCCCGGGAGAGGATCTCATCCTTAACCTCGACGAGGAGACCCTCCAGAAAACGAGCGAGCAAAGCCGGCTCGTTCCAGTCACTAGAGGCAGCGAGAGTGCGAAACTCAATAGAATAATCCGATATGGATCGATTCCCCTAACATACGGAAGACAGGGCCCTGGAAGCCTCCTCCCCAAAAACAGAACGGTCAAAAACCCGTATCATCTCCTCCTTAAAGTCCTGATACTGGTTAATACACTCAGCCCTCGCCTCCCAGATTGCCGTGCCCCACTCACGCCCCGTCCGGTAAGGAGAGAAATGACGTGGCGTGCGGGCTGCGCTCCTGGAGTAAGTGTTGGGCTGGAGAGAGAACACCACATCACACTGAGTGAGGAATGAGCGGCACTCAGTGGGCTCCCCAGAGTAACACGGCGGGTTGTTGATCCTGGGCTCCGGAGACTCGGAAACCCTGGAAGTGGGCGGTGGATCGAGGTGGAGTTGGTGAACCTGTCTTGTGAGGTCGGAGACTTGGACGGCCAGGGTTTCAACGGCATGTCGAGCAGCAGACAATTCCTCCTCGTGTCTGCCTAGCATCGCTCCCTGGATCTCGACGGCGGAGTGAAAAGGGTCCGGAGCCGCTGGGTCCATTCTTGGTCTGATTCTTCTGTTATGTACTTGAGTGAAGACCCAAAAGCGGTTTTAACAGAAAACAGAGTTCTTTAATGAAAAACAGGAATGGCATAAATCCTCTTCCAACGTAGTCAATGGAACAAAAAGAACGTTAGTATAATGCAGGATGCACCTGCCAGGCGGACTCCGACAGGATAGGACAAGGTGGAAGCAAACGGGACGACAGCTTGCTTCTGGCATCAAAAACACAAACAAGAATCAGACACTGAAAGTAGCAGGAACAGAGAGAGAAATAGAGACCTAATCAGAGGGGGAAGAGAGAACAGGTGGGAAGGAGTGAATGAGCTAGTTAGGGGAGATGTAGAACAGCTGAAGAATGAGAGACAGAGAAGGTAACCTAAAAAGACCAGCAGAGAGAGACAGAGCGAAGAGAAAGGACAGGAACAGACATAACAAGACATGACAAATGTATTGTAATAATGTATTGTAATAACATTGTGCAGGTTCCCACAAGACATTGTGTAGTTTTACACACTACAAAGGGTAAAGAGTGTGAGAAAAACAGGAGATCAGCAGACAGACAGGCAGGTTCTTTGTACTATGTTGAAATAGCAGGCCCAGGGAGGAGAAGGACAGGGTGAATGCACACAGCAAACCTTACTTGTTTTCACCTACACACATACTTTCCCACACTTTTATTACCATCGGGTCCAGTGGACCTGAACACCACATATGTAATATAAGTGTTTAGGAGGGTGCACAGTGAACACTCAATGAAAATGTTTTATTTGACATGTTCTTCACAGGAAAGGAGCCAAGGCCAATGAGTCTCTGGTTGACAAAAAAGTATTCATTGCATAAGTCAACATTGAAAATGGGTCCCACAGACCCGAAGGGTTTGCAGCATCCGTATGGTCTATTCCCAGCAGATGTAAATAATTTATTCCAAGCACAATCTCCATTTCATTCACTTTTTATGAGCCCTTGGTGGCAGGCTGTTTGAGAGACAGATCAGCAGCCTCCTACCAACCTCTTTCCTACTCTGTTTTCATAATAAACTAACTCCATAATGGTTTTCTTCATCCCAGTCATTTTTTATCTGCAGCTCGTAAAATATCACCTCTGTGTTACAGACTGTTTTCCCAATCTGTGTTTCTCTGTTTTTTTTTTCTGCAAACAGTCTATCAAGATTGTGGGAGTTATATGGGAAATGGCTGTTTGCTTTCTGCAAGTGTTATTGAATTGAAGCTGCTCAATGATTCATGATGGCGTTTATCAAAAAACATGGATGACCTTTCAGTTAAATCCAAGGACAAAATCCCAAGAGGCGAAACGGCGGTATAGAAAAACCTGCCAACAAACAGAAAAAACAAACAAACAACAAAACGTCCAAGTCACCGACAGCTACAGAAGCCAGCAGCAGCCTTTATGTCCTTCCCAAATTGCACTCTATTCCCTATATACAGTAGTGCACTACTTTAGACCAGATCCTAATAGTTCCTGGACAAAAATAGTTCAGTAAATAGGGTGACATAGGGTGCCATTTGTGCACAGCCAGAAGCACTACTAAATGTTCCTTGATGACGGCCATTCTGGCTCAGCCCAGACCCGGCCCCACCTCCCACCACTGAAAGAGCCACTGCTCTCATCTCTCACTATAATGTTATTACACAGTGTGAGCCTGGGAATGTGGGCCTGGAGAGCAGGAGGGGAAGATTTAACAGTGTGGGCCTGGAGAGCAGGAGGGGAAGATTTAACAGTGTGGGCCTGGAGAGCAGGAGGGGAGGATTTAACAGTGTGGGCCTGGAGAGCAGGAGGGGAAGATTTAACAGTGTGGGCCTGGAGAGCAGGAGGGGAAGATTTAACAGTGTGGGCCTGGAGAGCAGGAGGGGAAGATTTAACAGTGTGGGCCTGGAGAGCAGGAGGGGAGGATTTAACAGTGTGGGCCTGGAGAGTAGGATGGGAAGATTTAACAGTGTGGGCCTGGAGAGCAGGAGAGGAAGGTTTAACAATGTGGGCCTGGAGAGCAGGAGGGGAAGGTTTAACTCTTGGAACTCCCCATCCCGGATCCGGGATCGTGACTAAAGCCTCAGGCTCATTAGCATAACGCAACGTTAACGATTTCTGAAAATCGCAAATAAAATGAAAATAATGCGTCTGCTCTCAAGCTTAGCCTTTTCTTAACAACACTGTCATCTCAGATTTTCAAAATATGCTTTTGAACCATAGAAATTGACTAATTTGTGTAAGAGTATGCAAAGCTAGCATAGCATTTTGAGTAGCATTTAGCACGCAACATTTTCACAAAAACCAGATAACCAAATAAATAAAATCATTTACCTTTGAAGAGCTTCTGATGTTTTCAATGAGGAGACTTTCAGTTACATACCAAATGCGCAGTTTTTCCTGAAAGCGTCTGTGTGTAGGAGAAATCGATCCGTTTTCTACATTGCGTCTGGCTACCGAAACGAACCGAAAATTCAGTCACCTACAACGTAAAACTTTTTCCGGATTAACTACATAATATCAACCGAAACATGGCAAACGTTGTTTGGAATCAATCCTCAAGGTGTTTTTTCACATATCTCTTCATTGATATGCAGTTCATGGAAGCTTGCTTTCCTCTCTGTATCCCATGGAAAAATACTGGCAGCTGTCTTTTGCGCACCAATTTCGGCGCAGGACACCGGGCGGACACCTGGTAAATGTGGTCTCTTATGGTCAATCTTCCAATGATCTGCCTACAAATACGTCACAATGCTGCAGACACCTTGGGGAAACGACAGAAAGGGCAGGCTCATTCCTCTCGCATTCACAGCCATATAAGGAGACAATGGAAAACAGAGCCTCAAAATCCTGCTCATTTCCTGGATGCCGTCTCATCTTGGTTTTGCCTGAAGCTCACGTTCTAGGGCACGCACAGAAAATATCTTGGTAGTTCTGGACACGTCAGAGTGTTTTCATTCGAAAGCTATCAATTATATGCATAGTCGAGGATCTTTTTGTGACAAAATATCTTGTTTAAAACGGGAACGTTTTTCATCCAAAAATGAAATAGCGCCCCCAGAGCATCAACAGGTTAACAGTGTGGGCCTGGAGAGCAGGAGGGGAAGGTTTAACAATGTGGGCCTGGAGAACAGGAAGGGAAAATTTAACAGTGTGGGCCGGGAGAGCAGGAGGAGAAGGTTTAACAATGTGGGCCTGGAGAACCTGATGGGGAGGTTAAACACATGGACAGTGTTCCCCCTGTACAGCTCACTATGAACAGCACCATGTAATCACATGGAGCAGTGTTCCCCCTGTACAGCTCACTATGAACAGCACCATGTAATCACATGGAGCAGTGTTCCCCCTCTACTGCTCACTATGAACAGCACCATGTAATCACATGGAGCAGTGTTCCCCCTCTACTGCTCACTATGAACAGCACCATGTAATCACATGGACCAGTGTTCCCCTTGTACAGCTCACTATGAACAGCACCATGTAATCACATGGAGCAGTGTTCCCCCTGTACAGCTCACTATGAACAGCACCATGTAATCACATGGAGCAGTGTTCCCCCTCTTCTGCTCACTATGAACAGCACCATGTAATCACATGGAGCAGTGTTCCCCCTCTTCTGCTCACTATGAACAGCACCATGTAATCACATGGAGCAGTGTTCCCCCTCTACTGCTCACTATGAACAGCACCATGTAATCACATGGAGCAGTGTTCCCCCTCTACTGCTCACTATGAACAGCACCATGCAATCACATGGAGCAGTGTTCCCCCTGTACAGCTCACTATGAACAGCACCATGTAATCACATGGAGCAGTGTTCCCCCTCTACTGCTCACTATGAACAGCACCATGTAATCACATGGAGCAGTGTTCCCCCTCTACTGCTCAGTGTTCCGCCCGTCTATCCCATTACATGTTTATTAATTTGAGCCTATCCTGAGGGGAGATAAATCCAAAGTAACCATTTTCCTGTAAGACACAGCCAATTGGAGAGGCCCATCAATTTAGTGGTGTAAAACATCATTTTGAAAGATTTAGTTCTTTTGAAGGGGTTCTTCCTATTCACATCACCTTCAGAGAATGGTGGTTTTGATGGCTCTGATGAGTTAATCATGTATTTTATATAGAGGATTTCACACTTTTAGCTGGCAGAGTAGAGACGTGCGAGCCCATTTGCTGCTATGGTAGCTGAACACAACTGTCATGCCCAGTCAAACTGAAGGGAGCCGTGACCCCATACACAGTGCCGTCAGAAAGTATTCAAACCTCTTGCCTTATTCCACATGTTGTCGTGTTACAGCCTGAATTCAAGAATTTGCACCCATCTACACACAAATCGCAATAAGGATGAAGTGAAAACATGTTTTAAGAAATGTTTGCAAATGTATTGAAAATTAAATAGAGAAATATGTAATTTGCATAAGGTTTCACACCCCAGTGTCAATACTTTGTATAAGCCCCTCTGGCGGTGATTAAAGCTTTGAGCGTACAATATGTCTGTATCAGCTTTGAGCCTTCGATATGTCTGTATCAGCTTTGAGCCATCGATATGCCTGTATCAGCTTTGAGCCATCGATATGTCTGTATCAGCTTTGAGCCTTCGATATGTCTGTATCAGCTTTGAGCCTTCAATATGTCTGTATCAGCTTTGAACCTTCGATATGTCTGTATCAGCTTTGAGCCTTCGATATGTCTGTATCAGCTTTGAGCCTTCGATATGTCTGTATCAGTTTTGAGCCATCGATATGTCTGTATCAGCTTTGAGCCTTCGATATGTCTGTATCAGTTTTGAGCCATCGATATGTCTGTATCAGCTTTGAGCCTTCGATATGTCTGTATCAGCTTTGAGCCTTCAATATGTCTGTATCAGCTTTGAACCTTCGATATGTCTGTATCAGCTTTGAGCCTTCGATATGTCTGTATCAGTTTTGAGCCATCGATATGTCTGTATCAGCTTTGAGCCTTCGATATGTCTGTATCAGTTTTGAGCCATCGATATGTCTGTATCAGCTTTGAGCCTTCGATATGTCTGTATCAGCTTTGAACCTTCGATATGTCTGTATCAGCTTTGAGCCTTTGATATGTCTGTATCAGCTTTGAGCCTTTGATATGTCTGTATCAGCTTTGAGCCTTCGATATGTCTGTATCAGCTTTGAGCCTTCGATATGTCTGTATCAGCTTTGAGCCTTCCATATGTCTGTATCAACTTTGAACCTTCGATATGTCTGTATCAGCTTTGAGCCTTCGATATGTCTGTATCAGCTTTGCACATCGAGATTTGGTGATTTTTGTCCTATTCTTCCTTGCAGATTTTCTCAAACTCTTAGGTTAGCTGGTGATAAACAGAAATCTTCAAGACTTTCCACAGAATTTCAATATGATTAAAAGCCTGGGCTTTGGCTGGGCCACTCAAAGACTTTCACATTCTTGTTCTGAAGCCAACTCCTCTGGCCGTATGCATGGGGTCATTGTCCTGTTGGAACGTACATCTTCCCCCCAGTCTGAAGCAGCTTCTCATCAAGGACCCTGATGAAGACAGATTGTCTGTCGAAACATTGGACATAAATATTTTTGCATCTGAGCTCCTAGAGTGTGCGGCTCTCCTTTATTTTTTAAGTGTTCTACTCCGCTAGCCAGCACCTCTCCAAAATAGGTGTGCGTTTCTTTCGCCTCTAGATCTCATCAAGGATTTGCCTGTATTTGTGTCCATTCATTGTTCCCTCTATCCTTACCAGTCCTCCAGTCCCTGCTGCTGAAAAGCATCCCCTTAGCCTGATGTTGCCACCATCATGCTTCAAAGTAGGGATGTTGTTAGATGATCAGCTCTAGGCAGCGACTGGGTAGTTCCATATTTTTTACATTTCCCAATGATGGAGACCTCTGTGCTCTTGGATATTTTCAACACTATAGAAATAGTTTTATACCCTTCCCCAGATATATACAGTTGAAGTCAAAAGTTTACATACACCTCAGCCAAATACACTTAAACTCAGTTTTTCACAATTCCTGACATTTAATCCAAGTATAAACTCCCTGTTTTAGGTCAGTTAGGATCACCACTTTATTTTAAGAATGTGAAATGTCAGATTAATAGTAGAGATAATTACTTATTTCAGCGTTTCTTTCTTTCTTCACATTCCCAGTGGGCCAGACGTTTACATAAACTCAATTAGTATTTGGTAGCACAATAAGTTGGGTGAATTTTGTCCCATTCCTCTTCACAGAGCGGGTGCAACTGAGTCAGGTTTGTAGGCCTCCTAGCTCGCACACACTTTTCAGTTCAGCCCAAAAATGTTCTATAGGATTGAGGTCAGGGCTTTGTGATGGCCACTCCAATACCTTGACTTTGTTGTCCTTAAGCCATTTTGCCACAACTTTGGAAGTATGATTGCTGTCTTTGTCCATTTGGAAGACCCATTTGCGACCAAGTGACATAATCTGTCTATTGTTGGAAAAATTACTTGTGTCACGCACAAAGTAGATGTCCTAACCAACTTCCCAAAACTATAGTTTGTTAACAAGATATTTGTTGAGGGGTCGAAAAATGGGTTTTAATGAATCCAACCTAAGTGTATGTAAACTTTCGACTTCAACTGTATATGCATCATCACAATTCTATCTCTGAGATCTATGAACAGTTCCCTGGACTCCCAACTGTGGGACCTTATACAGACAGGTGTGTTTCTTTCTAAATCATATCCAAATAATGGATTTCACCACAGGTGGACTCCAATCAAGTTGTAGTGACAAAGGAAATTGGATGCACCTGAGCTAAATGTGGAGTGTTATAGCATAGGGGTGTGGGAGGACTTATGTAAGTGAGATATTTCTGTATTTCATTTTCAATAAATTATCAAACATTAAAAAAAATATGTTTTCACTATTTCATTATGGGTGCATTGTGTGTAGATGCATGTGAAAAAAAATATTTAATCCATTTTGACTTCAGGCTGTAACACAACAAAATGTGGAATACAAGTCAAGGGGTGTGAATACTTTCTGAAGGCTCCGTAGTTTCATATAGTTTCGTTTTAGGAGATACACCGAAAATATTCCCAAACTCCATATTATGACATTTAGTTCCCCTTGAAGATGGATTCGCATTAATGGGAAATAGCGTAACTGTTCAACAGACAGCACCTTTGTTATTGTTTTGTTGACTGGACATGAGATGAGGAGCATCCAAACGCATCCCTGCAATGCAATTTATGAACAACATCTCTCCGTCACTCTCCCTCTCTCTTTCCACCCCTTTCCAGCTCCATCTCCCGCCTCTTTCTCTAGGGTCTGTGTGTGTATTCCAGTCCTTAGCCTGTGATTGTTGCAGACATTCTTGTCATCTTGACTCTTCTATTGAGCGAGTCCCTGTTAAAAAGAAGCCTGTCAACCATACAGAGGATATGAAGTGTTTCTGCTGTAATGGTCATTGAAGGAAACGACAAGATACTTGAAAATATGCTGCTGATGGCTCCACTTGAAAAAGCCATCATCCCACAGAACACAGAGCACAGAGCACAGAACAGCGAGACAGACAAGCCTGTGTTCATTCCATACACACACACTACACACTGCACACACACACTACACACACACACACACACACACACACACACACACACACACACACACACACACACACACACACACACACACACACACACTACACACACACACACACACACACACACACACACACACACACACACACACACACACACACACACACACACACACACACACACACACACACACACACACACACACACACACACACACACACACACACACACACACACACGCACACACACACACACACAGCCAGTATGTGTGTTACATGAGCCAGGAGATCAGGTTGTTAACCAGCCAGGTCACACCAGATCCACTGCAGTAGTAGACGTTTGTACAGGTCCCCAGGACGTCAGGAGATGCCTTCCACACAGGCCACTAAGGGCTACGGTGAATGTGGTTTCCTTCAAATAGACCACAGTATGACTTATAATACCCAGAACACCTAGAGGTCCAACAGGGAAATGGTTCCAATTGTTATTCCACCATTTATTTCTCCCATAGTGGATTTAATAAACTCTTAAATTAAGGTCTGTGTTTCGTGTAGGCTTACCCTGGTGTGAGGTTTAATAACTGTGTAAAACTCTCTAGGACAAGTTTTATCAAAATATTTGTATGTATTTACCCCCCAAAACGCTAATTAGCTGCTAATGTGGCTATCATAAAGAACTACAAATACCATGATGATCTGAACTAGACTTTCAAATTGAGGCAAAGGTAAGAATCTCTGGATTAGCTATCTAATGTTAGCAAAAATTAGTAATGAATAAATAGGCAACATTTCTTTAAATTGACAATTCTATGAACTGTTTAATGCAAGTTTTAAATTAACACAATATCTGTCCACAAAGGTGTAAGCAAAAGATGACGTGCAGGTGCTTGCAGGGATTTGTAGTTTTGCTTGATGTCAACGTTGATGCTAATTAACATTTTCCAATCTGAGAGTAAATAGAGACAAATATATTGATAAGTCACCGCAAGGTTTTATGGGTATTATGACACCTGCACTGTAGGGCTCTGTAGCGTGCCGTGTAGGACTGATCATAAGGGCCTCTCTTCACCTCCACTGTAGGCCTCTCATTACCTCCACTGTAGGCCTCTCATCACCCCCACTGTAGGCCTCTCATCACCTCCACTGTAGGCCTCTCATCACCTCCACTGTAGGCCTCTCATCACCTCCACTGTAGGCCTCTCATCACCTCCACTGTAGGCCTCTCATCACCTCTACTGCAGGCCTCTCATCACCTCCACTGTAGGCCTCTCTTCACCTCCACTGTAGGCCTCTCATCACCTCCACTGTAGGCCTCTCATCACCTCCACTGTAGGCCTCTCATCACCTCCACTGTAGGCCTCTCTTCACCTCCACTGTAGGCCTCTCATTACCTCCACTGTAGGCCTCTCATCACCCCCACTGTAGGCCTCTCATCAGCTCCACTGTAGGCCTCTCATCAGCTCCACTGTAGGCCTCTCATCACCTCCACTGTAGGCCTCTCATCACCTCCACTGTAGGCCTCTCATCACCTCCACTGTAGGCCTCTCATCACCTCCACTGTAGGCCTCTCATCACCTCCACTGTAGGCCTCTCATCACCTCCACTGTAGGCCTCTCTTCACCTCCACTGTAGGCCTCTCATCACCTCCACTGTAGGCCTCTTATCACCTCCACTGTAGGCCTCTCATCACCTCCACTGTAGGCCTCTCATCACCTCTACTGTAGGCCTCTTATCACCTCCACTGTAGGCTTCTTTACCTCCACTGTAGGCCTCTCATCACCTCCACTGTAGGCCTCTTATCACCTCCACTGTAGGCCTCTCATCACCTCCACTGTAGGCCTCTTATCACCTCCACTGTAGGCCTCTCATCACCTCCACTGTAGGCCTATTCACCTCCACTGTAGGCCTCTTATCACCTCCACTGTAGGCCTCTTCACCTCCACTGTAGATCTCTCTTCACCTCCGCTGTAGGCCTCTCATCACCTCCACTGTAGGCCTCTTCACCTCCACTGTAGGCCTCTCATCACCTCCACTGTAGGTCTCTCTTCACCTCCACTGTAAGCCTCTCATCACCTCCACTGTAGGCTTCTTTACCTCCACTGTAGGCCTCTTATCACCTCCAGGCAGGCAGACAGACAGACCTGGCAGCAGCATGTGTGTGTCCTTCAGTGGCCCGGACTTGAACCCGAGGGACCATCTCTGGAGAGACCTGAAAATAGCTGTGCAGCGAAGCTTCCCATCCAACCTGACAGAGCTTGAGAGGATCTGCAGTGAAGAATGGGAGAAACTCCTCAAATACAGGTGTACCAAAAAAAATAAAAGATTTCATCCAAAATGAGGAAAAAGTCAAACGATAGTATATGTAGTACAGTACCTGTATACAGACTGGTCTGTACCTCAGTTCCATACTAGTCATAGTATATATGTAGTAAACTACCTGTATACAGTATCAAATCAAACTTTGCTTGTCACATGCGCCGAATACACACAATAAAATAACAATAACAAGGCTTTATACAGGAGGTACCGATACCGAGTCAGTGTGGAGGCTTTATACAGGAGGTACCGGTACCGAGTCAGTGTGGAGGCTTTATACAGGAGGTACCGGTACCGAGTCAGTGTGGAGGCTTTATACAGGAGGTACCGGTACCGAGTCAGTGTGGAGGCTTTATACAGGAGGTACCGGTACCGAGTCAGTGTGGAGGCTTTATACAGGAGGTACCGGTACCGAGTCAGTGTTGAGTCTTTATACAGGAGGTACCGGTACCGAGTCAGTGTGGAGGCTTTATACAGGAGGTACCGGTACCGAGTCAGTGTGGAGGCTTTATACAGGAGGTACCGGTATCGAGTCAGTGTGGAGTCTTTATACAGGAGGTACCGGTACCGAGTCAGTGTGGAGGCTTTATACAGGAGGTACCGGTACCGAGTCAGTGTGGAGGCTTTATACAGGAGGTACCGGTACAGAGTCAGTGTGGAGGCTTTATACAGGAGGTACCGATACTGAGTCAGTGTGGAGGCTTTATACAGGAGGTACCGGTACCGAGTCAGTGTGGAGGCTTTATACAGGAGGTACCGGTACCGAGTCAGTGTGGAGGTTTTATACAGGAGGTACCGGTACCGAGTCAGTGTGGAGGCTTTATACAGGAGGTAAACAGTAAACAGTGAGTAGCAGCAGTGTACAAAACAAATGGGGGGGGTTGATGTAAATAGTCCGGTGGCCATTTGATTCATTGTTCAGCAGTCTTTTGGCTTGGGGGGTAGAAGCTGTTACAGAGCTTTTTGGTCCAAGACTTGGCACTCTGCTACCTCTTGCTGTGCAGTAGCAGAGAAAACAGTCTATGACCTGGGTGACTGGAGTCTCTGACACCCCAGAGGAAAGATCCTAAACAATGACCTCAGCTTCCTACCTGTCATGGTATATATAGTACTCTGTATACTTCTCAGGTAGTTTCAGTGTACGTTCTACAGCAACTCTACATTTGTATACACCATTGCACCATATGGATCAAATCAAATGTATTTATAAAGTCATTTTTACATCAGCAGACGTCACAAAGTGCATTTACAAACACCCAGCCTCAAACAATGCAGACGGAGAAGCACGGAAAACTCCCTAGAAAGGCGGGAACCAAGTCCTCCTCTGGCTGTGTCGGGTCAAATAGTTATCCAAGTGGTTGTAGAGGGTGCGTGTGTGTGTGTGTGTGTGTGCGTGCGTGCGTATGTGTGTGTGCGTGTTTGTGAGGGAGGGAGGGAGGGAGGGAGGGAGGGAGGGAGGGAGGGAGGGAGGGAGGGAGGGAGGGAGGGAGGGAGGGAGGGAGGGAGGGAGGGTGAACTCTGGCCCCGTCCAACACCCTCTTTGCCAAAGCACAACCCCCACACCACAAGGGTGAAATCAGCTCCTGTGCACCCCAGCTCCTCTGCGCTTTAGTATTGGAGAGGCCTGCCTGCAAGGTAGCAGTGCTATCTGGACTGAACCTCACTACCTCGCTCTCTTTAATTAGATTTCGCTGTGTGATTGATGGAGAGGCCTACAAGGCCTGTATTCTAAAACAGTAATGATGCTCTTCGTGAGTTATGCATCCCACGTGGCAGCCTCTCCCCTGTATAGTATAGTGCATTACTTTTGACCAGGGTCCAGTGAAAAGTAATGCACTATACAGGGAATAGGTTGATATATGGGATGAAGCCGAGGTGTCAGGGAGTGGAGGGAGGAAACCCATCTCTATGCCCATCCTGTTGATTTGCAGAGCCTCATAAAGACTATGACTGTTTAACTGAGCGGTAGAGGGTGAGGTGGGGATTGTTTTACAGAGGGGTGTGCTAGTGAGGTGGGGATTGTTGAAACCCCCGTACGAACTCGGGAGAGGCGAAGTTCGAGAGCCATGCGTCCTCTGAAACACAACCTGGCCGCACTGCTCGCTTAACCCGGAAGCCAGCCGCACCAATGTGTCAGAGGAAACATGGTACAATTGGCGACCGCAGTCAGCATGCATGCGCCCGGCCAGCCACAAGGTGTCACTAGAGCTTGATGGGACAAGGACATCTGCGATGCAGTGCCTTAGACCAGTGCCCCACTCAGGAGGCTCTTACTATTTAAAAAAAAATGTCTCTACTGACTCCAGGAAAATCATTTTTTCAAATCATACGAGAATGTGTTTTTGCTTTATTTGGAATGGCAAACAAGAAAACGCTTAAAAAAAAAAACGTTATTTAACTCGGCAACTCAGGAACAAATTCTTATTTACAATGGCAGCCTACCCCAGACAGCGCTGGGCCAATTGTGCACCGCCCAATGGGACTCCCAATCACATCCGGATGTGATGCAGCCTGGTTTCAAACAGGGACTGTAGTGACACCTCTTGCACTGAGATGCAGTGCCTTAAACAGCTGTGCCACTCAGGAGCATATATTTAAACTAGCATATTTATATAATGAACATGAATTTGTACTTATTAAGGATCCCCATTAGCTGATGCCAAGACAGCAGCTACTCTTCCTGGGGACCAGAAACATTTAAGGCAGTTACATACCATTTAGAATATTACATGACATTACATTTAATAACACTTTTCACAACCCATTAAGTGCGTTCCCTCAGGCCACTACTCTACTGTCACATCTTTACAACACAAAATCCACATGTACGTGTGTATAGAGTCCGTGTCTTATCATGTGTATGTGTAAGCGTGTGTCTAGTCCCCACTGTTCCAAAAGATGCATTTTCATCTGTTTATTAAGTAAATCTGATTCCATTACTTACATCAGTTACCTGATGTGAATAGAGTTCCATGCAGCCATGGCTCTAATGAACACCTCACATAGTCTGATCTGGACTTGGCCATTGTGACGAGACCTCTGGTGGCTTGTCTTGTGGGTTATGCATGGGTGGCCGAGCTGTGTGCTAATAGTTTAAACAGACACATCTGTGCATTCAGCATGTCAAAACTCTACACAAGCAGTTCAGTCACCTCAACTTGCTCAATTTCCACATTATTTATTACAAGATTTAGGTGAGGTTGAGGGTTTAGTGAATGATTTGTCCCAAATACTGTACAATGCTTTTGGTTTTTGAAAAATGTAGGACTAACTTAATTCCTTGCCACACATTCTGAAAGAAACTGCAGCTCTTTGTTATGTGTTGCTATGATTTGACTTGCTGAAGTAGCTGACGTGTGTAACGGGCGTAGCTGACGTGAGTAGCTGACGTAGCTGGCGTGTGTAACTGACGTAGCTGACGTGTATAACTGACGTAGCTGACGGGTGTAACTGAAGTAGCTGGCGTGTGTAACTGAAGTAGCTGACGTATGTAGCTGACGTGTGTAACTGAAGGAGCTGACATGTGTAACTGAAGTAGCTGATGTGTGTAACTGAAGTAGCTGATGTGTGTAACTGACGTAGCTGACGTGTGTAACTGACGTGTGTAACTGAAGTAGCTGGCGTGTGTAGCTGACATGTGTAACTGAAGGACCTGGCGTGTGTAACTGAAGGAGCTGACATGTGTAGCTGGCGTGTGTAACTGAAGTAGCTGACATGTGTAACTGAAGTAGCTGGCGTGTGTAACTGAAGGAGCTGACGTGTGTAACTGAAGTAGCTGACGTGTGTAACTGAAGTAGCTGGCGTGTGTAACTGAAGTAGCTGGCGTGTGTAGCTGACCTGTGTAACTGAAGTAGCTGGCGTGTGTAGCTGACGTGTGTAACTGAAGGAGCTGGCGTGTGTAACTGAAGGAGCTGGCGTGTGTAGCTGGCGTGTGTAACTGAAGTAGCTGGCGTGTGTAACTGAAGGAGCTGAAGTGTGTAACTGAAGTAGCTGACATGTGTAACTGAAGTAGCTGGCGTGTGTAACTGACGTAGCTGACATGTGTAACTGAAGTAGCTGATGTGTGTAACTGACGTAGCTGACTTGTGTAACTGAAGTAGCTGACGTGTGTAACTGAAGTAGCTGACGTATGTAACTGAAGTAGCTGACGTGTGTAACTGAAGTAGCTGACTTGTGTAACTGAAGGAGCTGACGTGTGTAACTGGCGTAGCTGGCGTGTGTAACTGAAGTAGCTGGCGTGTGTAACTGAAGTAGCTGGCGTGTGTAACTGGCGTAGCTGGCGTGTGTAACTGGCGTGTGTAGCTGGCGTGTGCAACTGAAGGAGCTGGCGTGTGTAACTGAAGTAGCTGGCGTGTGTAACTGGCGTAGCTGACATGTGTAACTGGCGTAGCTGGCGTGTGTAACTGAAGTAGCTGACATGTGTAACTGAAGTAGCTGGCGTGTGTAACTGACGTAGCTGGCGTGTGTAACTGAAGTAGCTGGCGTGTGTAACTGACGTAGCTGGCGTGTGTAACTGACGTAGCTGGCGTGTGTAACTGAAGGAGCTGGCGTGTGTAACTGAAGTAGCTGGCGTGTGTAACTGAAGTAGCTGACTTGTGTAACTGAAGGAGCTGGCGTGTCTAACTGGCGTAGCTGGCGTGTGTAACTGAAGTAGCTGGCGTGTGTAACTGAAGTATCTGATGTGTGTAACTGGCGTAGCTGACATGTGTAACTGGCGTAGCTGACGTGTGTAACTGACGTAGCTGGCGTGTGTAACTGAAGTAGCTGGCGTGTGTAACTGGCGTAGCTGGCGTGTGTAACTGAAGTAGCTGGCGTGTGTAACTGAAGGAGCTGGCGTGTGTAACTGAAGTAGCTGGCGTGTGTAACTGAAGTAGCTGACTTGTGTAACTGAAGGAGCTGGCGTGTCTAACTGGCGTAGCTGACATGTGTAACTGGCGTAGCTGACATGTGTAACTGACGTAGCTGGCGTGTGTAACTGAAGTAGCTGGCGTGTGTAACTGAAGTAGCTGGCGTGTGTAACTGAAGTAGCTGGCGTGTGTAACTGGCGTAGCTGACGTGTGTAACTGGCGTAGCTGGCGTGTGTAACTGAAGTAGCCAACGCGTGTGTAACTGAAGTAGCCGACGTGTGTAACTGACAAAGCTGGCGTGTGTAACTGAAGGAGCTGGCGTGTGTAACTGAAGTAGCTGGCGTGTGTAACTGAAGTAGCTGACGTGTGTAACTGAAGTAGCTGACTTGTGTAACTGAAGGAGCTGGCGTGTGTAACTGAAGTAGCTGGCGTGTGTAACTGAAGTAGCTGGCGTGTGTAACTGGCGTAGCTGGCGTGTGTAACTGGCGTAGCTGGCGTGTGTAACTGAAGTAGCTGGCGTGTGTAACTGGCGTAGCTGGCGTGTGTAACTGGCGTAGCTGGCGTGTGTAACTGAAGTAGCCGGCGTGTGCAACTGAAGGAGCTGGCGTGTGTAACTGAAATAGCTGGCGTGTGTAACTGGCGTAGCTGACATGTGTAACTGAAGTAGCTGACATGTGTAACTGAAGGAGCTGAAGTGTGTAACTGAAGTAGCTGATGTGTGTAACTGAAGTAGCTGGCGTGTGTAACTGGCGTAGCTGGCGTGTGTAACTGGCGTAGCTGGCGTGTGTAACTGACGTAGCTGACATGTGTAACTGAAGTAGCTGACATGTGTAACTGAAGGAGCTGGCGTGTGTAACTGAAGTAGCTGGCGTGTGTAACTGAAGTAGCTGGCGTGTGTAACTGGCGTAGCTGATGTGTGTAACTGGCGTAGCTGGCGTGTGTAACTGGCGTAGCTGGCGTGTGTAACTGAAGTAGCTGGCGTGTGTAACTGACGTAGCTGACGTGTGTAACTGGCGTAGCTGGCGTGTGTAACTGAAGGAGCTGGCGTGTGTAACTGGCGTAGCTGGCGTGTGTAACTGAAGGAGCTGGCGTGTGTAACTGGCGTAGCTGGCGTGAGTAACTGAAGTAGCTGGCGTGTGTAACTGGCGTAGCTGGCGTGTGTAACTGGCGTAGCTGGCGTGTGTAACTGAAGTAGCTGGCGTGTGTAACTGAAGTAGCTGACTTGTGTAACTGAAGGAGCTGGCGTGTGTAACTGAAGTAGCTGATGTGTGTAACTGAAGTAGCTGGCGTGTGTAACTGGCGTAGCTGGCGTGTGTAACTGGCGTAGCTGGCGTGTGTAACTGAAGTAGCTGGCGTGTGTAACTGGCGTAGCTGGCGTGTGTAACTGGCGTAGCTGGCGTGTGTAACTGAAGTAGCCGACGTGTGCAACTGAAGGAGCTGGCGTGTGTAACTGAAATAGCTGGCGTGTGTAACTGACGTAGCTGACATGTGTAACTGGCGTAGCTGGCGTGTGTAACTGAAGTAGCTGACATGTGTAACTGAAGGAGCTGGCGTGTGTAACTGAAGTAGCTGGCGTGTGTAACTGAAGTAGCTGGCGTGTGTAACTGGCGTAGCTGATGTGTGTAACTGGCGTAGCTGGCGTGTGTAACTGGCGTAGCTGGCGTGTGTAACTGAAGTAGCTGGCGTGTGTAACTGGCGTAGCTGGCGTGTGTAACTGGCGTAGCTGGCGTGTGTAACTGAAGGAGCTGGCGTGTGTAACTGGCGTAGCTGGCGTGTGTAACTGACATAGCTGGCGTGTGTAACTGAAGTAGCTGGCGTGTGTAACTGGCGTAGATGACGTGTGTAACTGGCGTAGCTGGCGTGTGTAACTGAAGTAGCCGGCGTGTGTAACTGAAGTAGCCGGCGTGTGTAACTGACAAAGCTGGCGTGTGTAACTGAAGGAGCTGGCGTGTGTAACTGAAGTAGCTGACTTGTGTAACTGAAGGAGCTGGCGTGTGTAACTGAAGTAGCTGGCGTGTGTAACTGAAGTAGCTGGCGTGTGTAACTGACGTAGCTGGCGTGTGTAACTGGCGTAGCTGGCGTGTGTAACTGGCGTAGCTGGCGTGTGTAACTGAAGTAGCTGGCGTGTGTAACTGGCGTAGCTGGCGTGTGTAACTGGCGTAGCTGGCGTGTGTAACTGAAGTAGCTGGCGTGTGTAACTGGCGTAGCTGGCGTGTGTAACTGGCGTAGCTGACGTGTGTAACTGAAGGAGCTGGCGTGTGTAACTGGCGTAGCTGACGTGTATATTGTTGAGTCATCCGCATACATAGACACTCTGGCTTTACTCAAAGTCAGTGGCATGTCATTGGTGAAGATTAGACAGGTAACTCTTTATCCACAATAAAGCAGGTGGGTGTAAAGCCATAACACATACGTTTTTCCAGTAGCAGACTATAAACAACGATGTCAAAAGCTGCACTGAAGTATAACAAAACAACTCCCACAATCTTTTTATCATTAATTTCTCTCAGCCAATCATCAGTCATTTGTGTATGTGCCGTGCTTGTTGAATGTCCTTCCCTAAAAGCGTGTTGAAAGTCTGTTGTCAATTTCTTTACTGTAAAATCACGTTGTGTCTGGTCGAACACAATTTTTTTCCACAATAGAGTGTTCTAAAACAGTCTGATCGGTAGACTATTTGAGCCAGTAAAGGGGGCTTTACTATTCTTAGGTAGCGGAATGACTTTTGCTTCCCTCCAGGCCTGAGGGCACACACTTCAAGTCGGCTTAGATTGAAGATGTGGCACAGAAGAGTGGCAATATCATCCACTATTATCCTAGTAATTTTCCATCCAAGTTGTCAAGCATTGTTAGTTGTCAAGCAGTGATAGACAACAATATTTTTTTCACCTCACTCACACTCACTTTACGGATGACAATGCCTGTCTTATAAATTGGCTCATTTTGAAAAAAATCATCAACCTCTTAAGCATCCGCCCCTTTTTCCCAATTTTCGCTTAAAATGACATACCCAAATCTACCTGCATGTAGCTCAGGACCTAAAATGACATACCCAAATCTAACTGCCTGTAGCTCAGGACCTAAAATGACATATCCAAATTTAACTGCCTGTAGCTCAGGACCTAAAATGACAAACCCAAATTTAACTGCCTGTAGCTCAGGACCTAAAATGACATACCCAAATTTAACTGCCTGTATGTAGCTCAGGACCTAAAATGACATACCCAAATTTAACTGCCTGTATGTAGCTCAGGACCTAAAATGACATACCCAAATTTAACTGCCTGTAGCTCAGGACCTAAAATGTCATACCCAAATTTAACTGCCTGTAGCTCAGGACCTAAAATGTCATACCCAAATTTAACTGCCTGTAGCTCAGGACCTAAAATGACATACCCAAATTTAACTGCCTGTAGCTCAGGACCTAAAATGTCATACCCAAATTTAACTGCCTGTAGCTCAGGACCTAAAATGTCATACCCAAATTTAACTGCCTGTAGCTCAGGACCTAAAATGACATACCCAAATTTAACTGCCTGTAGCTCAGGACCTAAAATGTCATACCCAAATTTAACTGCCTGTAGCTCAGGACCTAAAATGACATACCCAAATTTAACTGCCTGTATGTAGCTCAGGACCTAAAATGTCATACCCAAATTTAACTGCCTGTAGCTCAGGACCTAAAATGACATACCCAAATTTAACTGCCTGTAGCTCAGGACCTAAAATGTCATACCCAAATTTAACTGCCTGTAGCTCAGGACCTAAAATGACATACCCAAATTTAACTGCCTGTAGCTCAGGACCTAAAATGTCATACCCAAATTTAACTGCCTGTAGCTCAGGACCTAAAATGTCATACCCAAATTTAACTGCCTGTAGCTCAGGACCTAAAATGACATACCCAACTCTAACTGCCTGTAGCTCAGGACCTAAAATGACATACCCAAATCTAACTGCCTGTAGCTCAGGACCTAAAATGACATACCCAAATCTAACTGCCTGTAGCTCAGGACCTAAAATGACACACCCAAATCTAACTGCCTGTAGCTCAGGACCTAAAATGACACACCCAAATCTAACTGCCTGTAGCTCAGGACCTGAAGCAAGGATATGCATATTCTTGGTACCATTTTAAAGGAAACACTTTGCAGTTTGTGGCAATGTGAAAGGAATGTAGGAGAATATAACACATTAGATCTGGTAGAAGGTAACACAATACAATATATTTTATTTGTGTACCCTCATCTTTGAAAAGAGAAAGACCATCATGTATTATTCCAGCCCAGGTGCAATTTTTACTCTGGCCACAATATGGCAGCGGTGTATTTGCAAAGTTTTAGACTGATCCAATGAACCGTTGTATTTCTGTTTAAAACTAGTCTAAAGAAGGCCAGTTTTATTGCTTCTTGAAATCAGAAAAAACAGTTTTCAGCTGTGCTAACATGATTGCAAAAGGGTTTTCTAATGATCAATTAGCCTTTTAAAATGATAAACTTGGATTAGCTAACACAACATGCCATTGCAACACAGGAGTGATGGTTACTGATAATGGGCCTCTGCATGCCTACGTAGATATTCCATTTAAAAAAATCTGCCGTTTCCAGCTACAATAGTAATTTACAACATTAACAATGTCTACACTGTATTTCTGATCAATCTGATGTTATTTTATTAATGAACAAAAAATGTGGTTTTCTTTCAAAAACAAGGACATTTCTACGTGACCCCAAACTTTTGAACGGTAGTGTATAGATGGGGCATTGACCAGTCAGCCTTGTGCAGACTCTGCCACCTGGAAACAAAATGTATAGAACATCTCTTCTGGCACTGGTCATCAATGACTCACTATTGGAGTTTGGTCCAGGAATGTTTATGATGTCAAATAAAACAGTCTTCAGGACCTGCAAACTGTATTGTTAGGGGGATCTGAAAAACCACAATAAGTCAATGGGAAATATCATTGTACTCTTGGGTAAAATGTTTATCGGCAAGACCCTCGTAAGACGTCAAAGTGAAATGGAGGGATGGATTGCAAAAGGAATAGGCTAAGTTGGAGTTGAGATCAGCATGAATGGTGGACTGGCCGCTGTGATTACAAATACAGGACTTGAAGAAAGAGGAAATAAGGATTATATGTATAATTATTTAACTATATGTACTGTACAAGTGCACTGAAATATCTGTAAAGACAGTAGACGTATTGTTGTACAAACAGGGGAGGGATGATAGGGTTTGGGGGCAAAATTCATTAAATTGATAGAACCCACAATCTATCTGCAATATTGAAGCTGATCTTCCTGTACCACCATTAATGAAATGTTTGGGTATATTATATTGTACACACGTCAGCATGTTTTCATTAAGTGAATGGAATAATACACAGTTTTCAAATTGTGTTGGGAACCTCACTTCATCTCTCCTCATCCACATTCCCTAAATCATCATTTCTATTACAGGAGGGTAATGTCCTGTGATGTAATGGTGCAAAGAAGTGTGTGTGTGTGTGTGTGTGTGTGTGTGTGTGTGTGTGTGTGTGTGTGTGTGTGTGTGTGTGTGTGTGTGTGTGTGTGTGTAATGTAATCGAGAGGGGTGTTGTCCAGGTGTAATGTCCCACTGAGCAGGCTGTCGTCTCTAATGGGGTGTGATAATGAAACATCTTAGGATCCCACCCCTGCTATTCCTCCTCTCCATTCCTCCATTCCATTCCTCCTCTTCATTCCTCCATTCTATTCCTCCTCTCCATTCCTCCATTCTATTCCTCCTCTTCATTCCTCCATTCTATTCCTCCTCTCCATTCCTCCATTATATTCCTCCTCTCCATTCCTCCTCTCCATTCCTCCATTCTATTCCTCCTCTCCATTCCTCCATTCTATTCCTCCTCTCCATTCCTCCATTCTATTCCTCCTCTCCATTCCTCCATTCTACTCCTCCTCTCCATTCCTCCACTCTATTCATCCTCTCCATTCCTCCATTCTATTCCTCCTCTCCATTCCTCCATTCTATTCCTCCTCTCCATTCCTCCATTCTATTCCTCCTCTCCATTCCTCCTCTCCATTCCTCCATTCTATTCCTCCTCTCCATTCCTCCATTCTATTCATCCTCTCCATTCCTCCATTCTATTCCTCCTCTTCATTTCTCCATTCTATTCCTCCTCTCCATTCCTCCTCTTCATTCCTCTTCTCCATTCCTCCTCTCCATTCCTCCTCTTCATTCATCCTCTTCATTCCTCTTCTCCATTCCTACTCGAAATTCCTCCTCTCCATTCCTCCTCTCCATTCCTCCTCTTCATTCCTCTTCTCCATTCCTCTTCTTCATTCCTCCTCTTCATTCATCCTCTCCATTCCTCCTCTTCATTCCTCCTCTTCATTCCTCTTCTCCATTCCTCCTCTTCATTCCTCCTCTTCATTCCTCCTCTCCATTCCTCCATTCTATTCCTCCTCTACATTCCTCCAATCTATTCCTCCTCTCCATTCCTCCAATCCATTCCTCCTCTCCATTCCTCCATTCTATTCCTCCTCTACATTCCTCCAATCTATTCCTCCTCTCCATTCCTCCAATCCATTCCTCCTCTCCATTCCTCCAATCTATTCCTCCTCTCCATTCCTCCAATCTATTCCTCCTCTCCATTCCTCCATTATATTCCTCCTCTACATTCCTCCAATGTATTCCTCCTCTCCATTCCTCCATTCTATTCCTCCTCTCCATTCCTCTTATCCATTCCTCCTCTTCATTCCTCCTCTTCATTCCTCTTCTCTATTCCTCCTCTCCATTCGTCCTCTCCATTCCTCCTCTTCATTCCTCTTCTCCATTCCTCCTCTTCATTCCTCTTCTTCATTCCTCCTCTCCATTCCTCCTCTTCATTCCTCTTCTCCATTCCTCCTCTTCATTCCTCCTCTTCATTCCCCCTCTCCATTCCTCTTATCCATTCCTCCTCTTCATTCCTCCTCTTCATTCCTCTTCTCTATTCCTCCTCTCCATTCGTCCTCTCCATTCCTCCTCTTCATTCCTCTTCTCCATTCCTCCTCTTCATTCCTCTTCTTCATTCCTCCTCTCCATTCCTCCTCTTCATTCCTCTTCTCCATTCCTCCTCTTCATTCCTCCTCTTCATTCCCCCTCTCCATTCCTCCATTCTATTCCTCTTCTCCATTCCTCCAATCTATTCCTCCTCTCCATTACTCCTCTCCATTCCTCCAATCCATTCCTCCTCTCCATTCCTCCAATCTATTCCTCCTCTCCATTCCTCCATTATATTCCTGCTCTCCATTCCTCCAATCTATTCCTCCTCTCCATTCCTCCATTCTATTCCTCCTCTCCATTCCTACATTCTACTCCTCCTCTCCATTCCTCCATTCTACTCCTCCTCGTCATTCCTCCTCTCCATTCCTACATTATATTTCTCCTCTCCATTCATCCATTATATTCCTCCTCTTCATTACTCCTCTCCATTCCTACATTATATTCCTTCTCTCCATTCCTCCATTCTATTCCTCCTCTCCATTCCTACATTGTATTCCTCCTCTTCATTCCTACATTTTATTCCGCCTCTTCATTCCTCCTCTCCATTCCTCCATTCTAATCCTCCTCTCCATTCCTCCAATCTATTCCTCCTCTCCATTACTATATTATATTCCTCCTCTTCATTCCTCCTCTCCATTCCTCCTCTCCATTCCTCTTATCCATTCCTCCATTCTATTCCTTCTCTCCATTCCTCCATTCTATTCCTCCTCTCCATTCCTCCTCTTCATTCCTAGACTCCATTCCTCTTATCCATTCCTCCATTCTATTCCTCCTCTCCATTCCTCCATTCTATTCCTCCTCTCCATTCCTCCTCTCCACTCCTCCTCTCCATTCCTCTTATCCATTCCTCCATTCTATTCCTTCTCTCCATTCCTCCATTCTATTCCTCCTCTCCATTCCTCCATTCTATTCCTCCTCTCCATTCCTCCATTCTATTCCTCCTCTCCATTCCTCCATTATATTCCTCCTCTCCATTCCTCCATTATATTCCTCCTCTCCATTCCTCCTTCTTCATTCCTCCTCTTCATTCCTCCTCTTCATTCCTCTTCTCCATTCCTCATCTACATTCCTCCTCTCCATTCCTCCTCTCAATTCCTCCTCTTCATTCCTCCTCTTCATTCCTCTTCTCCATTCCTCCTCTCCATTCCTCTTCTCCATTCCTCCTCTTCATTCCTCCTCTTCATTCCTCCTCTCCATTCCTCCTCTCCATTCCTCCTCTTCATTCCTCCTCTCCATTCCTCCTCTTCATTCCTCCTCTTCATTCCTCTTCTCCATTTCTCATCTTCATTCCTCCTCTTCATTCCTCCTCTCCATTCCTCCATTCTATTCCTCCTCTCCATTCCTCCATTCTATTCCTCCTCTCCATTCCTCCTCTCCATTCCTCCTCTCCAGCCCTCCACTTCATTCCTCGTCACCATTCCTATCTTCTATTCCTCCTCTCCATTCCTCCATTCTATTCCCCCTCTCCATTCCTCCATTCTATTCCCCCTCTTCATTCCTCATCTCCATTCCTCTATGCTATTCCTCCTCTCCATTCCTCCATTCTATTCCTCCTCTCCATTCCTCCATTCTATTCCTCCTCTCCATTCCTCCATTCTATTCCTCCTCTCCATTCCTCCAATCTATTCCTCCACTCCATTCCTCCTCTCCATTTCTCCAATCTATTCCTCCTCTCCATTCCTCCATTCTCTTCCTCCTCTTCATTCCTCCGTTCTATTCATCCTCTCCATTCCTACATTATATTCCTCCTCTTCATCCCTCCATTCTATTCCTCCTCTCCATTCCTCCTCTCCATTCCTCTTATCCATTCCTCCATTCTATTCCTTCTCTCCATTCCTCCATTCTATTTATCCTCTCCATTCCTCCTCTTCATTCCTCGTCTCCATTCCTCTTATCCATTCCTCCATTCTATTCATCCTCTCCATTCCTCCATTCTATTCCTCCTCTCCATTCCTCCTCTTCATTCCTCGTCTCCATTCCTCCATTCTATTCCTCCTCTCCATTCCTCCATTCTATTCCTCCTCTCCATTCCTCCATTATATTCCTCCTCTCCATTCCTCCATTATATTCCTCCTCTCCATTCCTCCTTCTTCATTCCTCCTCTTCATTCCTCTTCTCCATTCCTCATCTCCATTCCTCCTCTCCATTCCTCCTCTCAATTCCTCCTCTTCATTCCTCCTCTTCATTCCTCTTCTCCATTCCTCCTCTCCATTCCTACTCTCCATTCCTCCTCTTCATTCCTCCTCTTCATTCCTCTTCTCCATTCCTCCTCTCCATTCCTCCTCTCCATTCCTCCTCTCCATTCCTCCTCTCCATTCCTCCTCTTCATTCCTCCTCTTCATTCCTCTTCTCCATTCCTCATCTTCATTCCTCCTCTTCATTCCTCCTCTCCATTCCTCCAATCTATTCCTCCTCTCCATTCCTCCAATCTATTCCTCCTCTCCATTCCTCCATTCTATTCCTCCTCTCCATTCCTCCATTCTATTCCTCCTCTCCATTCCTCCTCTCCATTCCTCCTCTCCAGTCCTCCACTTCATTCCTCGTCACCATTCCTATCTTCTATTCCTCCTCTCCATTCCTCCATTCTATTCCCCCTCTCCATTCCTCCATTCTATTCCCCCTCTTCATTCCTCATCTCCATTCCTCCTCTCCATTCCTCCATTCTATTCCTCCTCTCCATTCCTCCATTCTATTCCTCCTCTCCATTCCTCCATTCTATTCCTCCTCTCCATTCCTCCTCTCCATTCCTCCATTCTATTCCTCCTCTCCATTCCTCCAATCTATTCCTCCACTCCATTCCTCCTCTCCATTTCTCCAATCTATTCCTCCTCTCCATTCCTCCATTCTCTTCCTCCTCTTCATTCCTCCGTTCTATTCATCCTCTCCATTCCTACATTATATTCCTCCTCTTCATCCCTCCATTCTATTCCTCCTCTCCATTCCTCCATTCTATTCCTCCTCTCCATTCCTACATAATATTCCTCCTCTTCATTCCTACATTCTATTCCTCCTCTTCATTCCTCCTCTCCATTCCTCCACTCTAATCCTCCTCTCCATTCCTCCAATCTATTCCTCCTCTCCATTCCTATATTATATTCCTCTTCATTCCTACATTCTATTCCTACCTCTTCATTCCTCCTCTCCATTCCTCCATTATATTCCTCCTCTTCATTCCTCCATTCTATTCCTCCTCTCCATTCCTCCATTCTATTCCTCCTCTCCATTCCTCCACTCCATTCCTCCTCTCCATTCCCACATTCTATTCCTCCTCTCCATTCCTCCATTCTATTCCTCCTCTCCATTCCTCCATTCTATTCCACCCCTCTATTCCTCCATTCTATTCCTCCATTCTATTCCTCCTCTCCATTCCTCCTCTTCATTCATCCTCTTCATTCCTACATTATATTCAGCCTCTTCATTCCTCCTCTTCATTCCTCCATTCTAATCCTCCTCTCCATTCCTCCAATCTATTCCTCCTGTCCATTCCTACATTATATTCCTCCTCTTCATTCCTACATTCTATTCCTTCTCTCCATTCCTCCAGTATATTCCTCCTCTCCATTCCTCCATTCTAATCCTCCTCTCCATTCCTACATTATATTCACCCTCTCCATTCCTCCTCTCTATTCCTCCATTTAAATCCTCTTCTCCATTCCTCCATTATATTCCTCCTCTCCATTCCTCCATTCTATTCCTCCTCTCCATTCCTCCATTGTATTCCCCCTCTATGCTATTCCTCCTCTCCATTCCTCTATGCTATTCCTCCTCTCCATTCCTCCATTCTATTCCTCCTCTCCATTCCTCCATTCTATTCCTCCTCTCCATTCCTCCATTATATTCCTCCTCTTCATTCCTACATTCTATTCCTTCTCTCCATTCCTCCAGTATATTCCTCCAATCTATTCCTCCTCTCCATTCCTCCTCTCCAGTCCTCCGCTTCATTTCTCGTCACCATTCCTCTATTCCATTCCTCCTCTCCATTCCTCCATTCTATTCCTCCTCTCCATTCCTCCATTCTATTCCCCCTCTTCATTCCTCATCTCCATTCCTCTATGCTATTCCTCCTCTCCATTCCTCCATTCTATTCCTCCTCTCCATTCCTCCATTCTATTCCTCCTCTCCATTCCTCCATTCTATTCCTCCTCTCCATTCCTCCAATCTATTCCTCCACTCCATTCCTCCTCTCCATTTCTCCAATCTATTCCTCCTCTCCATTCCTCCATTCTCTTCCTCCTCTTCATTCCTCCATTCTATTCATCCTCTCCATTCCTACACATTATATTCCTCCTCTTCATCCCTCCATTCTATTCCTCCTCTCCATTCCTCCATTCTATTCCTCCTCTCCATTCCTACATTATATTCCTCCTCTTCATTCCTACATTCTATTCCTCCTCTTCATTCCTCCTCTCCATTCCTCCATTCTAATCCTCCTCTCCATTCCTCCAATCTATTCCTCCTCTCCATTCCTCCATTCTATTCCTCCTATTCATTCCTCTTCTCCATTCCTCCATTCTTTTCCTCCTCTCCATTCCTCCATTATATTCCTCCTCTTCATTCCTCCACTCCATTCCTCCTCTCCATTCCTCCATTCTATTCCTCCTCTCCATTCCTCCATTTTATTCCTCCTCTCCATTCCTCCACTCCATTCCTCCTCTCTATTCCTCCATTCTATTCCTCCTCTCCATTCCTCCATTCTATTCCTCCTCTCCATTCCTCCATTCTATTCCACCTCTCCATTCCTCCATTCTATTCCTCCTCTCCATTCCTCCATTCTATTCCTCCTCTCCATTCCTCCTCTTCATTCCTCCTCTTCATTCCTCCATTCTATTCCTCCTCTCCATTCCTCCATTCTATTCCTCCTCTCCATTCCTACATTGTATTCCTCCTCTTCATTCCTACATTCTATTCAGCCTCTTCATTCCTCCTCTCCATTCCTCCATTCTAATCCTCCTCTCCATTCCTCCAATCTATTCCTCCTGTCCATTCCTACATTATATTCCTCCTCTTCATTCCTACATTCTATTCCTTCTCTCCATTCCTCCATTCTATTCCTCTTCTCCATTCCTCCATTCTAATCCTCTTCTCCATTCCTCCATTCTATTCCTCCTCTCCATTCCTGCAATCTATTCCTCCTCTCCATTCCTACATTATTGTCACGCCTTGGTCTTAGTATTTTGTGTTTTAGTTAATTAGTTGGTCAGGCCAGGGTGTGACATGGGTTTATGTTATTGTGTTGTTGTATTGGGTTTTTTGTAGGCATTGGGATTGTGGTTGATTAGGGGTGTTTTTAGTTTAGGTTTGGCTGCCTGAGGCGGTTCTCAATCAGAGTCAGGTGATTCTTGTTGTCTCTGATTGGGAACCGTATTTAGGTAGCCTGGGTTTCACTGTGTATTTCGTGGGTGATTGTTCCTGTCTTTGTGTAGTTTCACCACATAGGCTGTAATTAGGTTTCACGTTCCGTTTTGTTGTTTTGTATTTTGTTATTCAGTTATTTCATGTACCACGATTCATTCATTAAAAACATGAGTAACCACCACGCTGCATTTCGGTCCGACTGTCTTGCGACAAACGAAGAACGCCGTTACAATTCTATTCCTCCTCTTCATTCATACATTCTATTCCTCCTCTTCATTCCTCCTCTCCATTCCTCCATTCTAATCCTCTTCTCCATTCCTCCATTCTAATCTTCCTCTCCATTCCTCCATTCTATTCCTCCTCTTCATTCCTCCATTGTATTCCTCCTCTCCATTCCTCCATTCTATTCCTCCTCTCCATTCCTCCATTCTATTCCTCCTCTTCATTCCTCCATTATATTCCTCCTCTCCGTTCCTCCATTATATTCCTCCTCTCCATTCCTCCATTCTATTCCTCCTCTCCATTCCTACATTCTACTCCTCCTCTCCATTCCTCCATTCTACTCCTCCTCGTCATTCCTCCTCTCCATTCCTACATTATATTCCTCCTCTCCATTCATCCATTATATTCCTCCTCTTCATTACTCCTCTCCATTCCTACATTATATTCCTTCTCTCCATTCCTCCATTCTATTCCTCCTCTCCATTCCTACATTGTATTCCTCCTCTTCATTCCTACATTTTATTCCGCCTCTTCATTCCTCCTCTCCATTCCTCCATTCTAATCCTCCTCTCCATTCCTCCAATCTATTCCTCCTCTCCATTACTATATTATATTCCTCCTCTTCATTCCTCCTCTCCATTCCTCCTCTCCATTCCTCTTATCCATTCCTCCATTCTATTCCTTCTCTCCATTCCTCCATTCTATTCCTCCTCTCCATTCCTCCTCTTCATTCCTAGTCTCCATTCCTCTTATCCATTCCTCCATTCTATTCCTCCTCTCCATTCCTCCATTCTATTCCTCCTCTCCATTCCTCCTCTCCACTCCTCCTCTCCATTCCTCTTATCCATTCCTCCATTCTATTCCTTCTCTCCATTCCTCCATTCTATTCCTCCTCTCCATTCCTCCTCTCCATTCCTCCATTCTATTCCTCCTCTCCATTCCTCCATTCTATTCCTCCTCTCCATTCCTCCATTATATTCCTCCTCTCCATTCCTCCATTATATTCCTCCTCTCCATTCCTCCTTCTTCATTCCTCCTCTTCATTCCTCTTCTCCATTCCTCATCTACATTCCTCCTCTCCATTCCTCCTCTCAATTCCTCCTCTTCATTCCTCCTCTTCATTCCTCTTCTCCATTCCTCCTCTCCATTCCTCTTCTCCATTCCTCCTCTTCATTCCTCCTCTTCATTCCTCCTCTCCATTCCTCCTCTCCATTCCTCCTCTTCATTCCTCCTCTCCATTCCTCCTCTTCATTCCTCCTCTTCATTCCTCTTCTCCATTTCTCATCTTCATTCCTCCTCTTCATTCCTCCTCTCCATTCCTCCATTCTATTCCTCCTCTCCATTCCTCCATTCTATTCCTCCTCTCCATTCCTCCTCTCCATTCCTCCTCTCCAGCCCTCCACTTCATTCCTCGTCACCATTCCTATCTTCTATTCCTCCTCTCCATTCCTCCATTCTATTCCCCCTCTCCATTCCTCCATTCTATTCCCCCTCTTCATTCCTCATCTCCATTCCTCTATGCTATTCCTCCTCTCCATTCCTCCATTCTATTCCTCCTCTCCATTCCTCCATTCTATTCCTCCTCTCCATTCCTCCATTCTATTCCTCCTCTCCATTCCTCCAATCTATTCCTCCACTCCATTCCTCCTCTCCATTTCTCCAATCTATTCCTCCTCTCCATTCCTCCATTCTCTTCCTCCTCTTCATTCCTCCGTTCTATTCATCCTCTCCATTCCTACATTATATTCCTCCTCTTCATCCCTCCATTCTATTCCTCCTCTCCATTCCTCCTCTCCATTCCTCCTCTCCATTCCTCTTATCCATTCCTCCATTCTATTCCTTCTCTCCATTCCTCCATTCTATTTATCCTCTCCATTCCTCCTCTTCATTCCTCGTCTCCATTCCTCTTATCCATTCCTCCATTCTATTCATCCTCTCCATTCCTCCATTCTATTCCTCCTCTCCATTCCTCCTCTTCATTCCTCGTCTCCATTCCTCCATTCTATTCCTCCTCTCCATTCCTCCATTCTATTCCTCCTCTCCATTCCTCCATTATATTCCTCCTCTCCATTCCTCCATTATATTCCTCCTCTCCATTCCTCCTTCTTCATTCCTCCTCTTCATTCCTCCTCTCCATTCCTCCTCTCAATTCCTCCTCTTCATTCCTCCTCTTCATTCCTCTTCTCCATTCCTCCTCTCCATTCCTCCTCTCCATTCCTCCTCTTCATTCCTCCTCTTCATTCCTCTTCTCCATTCCTCCTCTCCATTCCTCCTCTCCATTCCTCCTCTCCATTCCTCCTCTTCATTCCTCCTCTTCATTCCTCTTCTCCATTCCTCATCTTCATTCCTCCTCTTCATTCCTCCTCTCCATTCCTCCAATCTATTCCTCCTCTCCATTCCTCCAATCTATTCCTCCTCTCCATTCCTCCATTCTATTTCTCCTCTCCATTCCTCCATTCTATTCCTCCTCTCCATTCCTCCTCTCCATTCCTCCTCTCCAGTCCTCCACTTCATTCCTCGTCACCATTCCTATCTTCTATTCCTCCTCTCCATTCCTCCATTCTATTCCCCCTCTCCATTCCTCCATTCTATTCCCCCTCTTCATTCCTCATCTCCATTCCTCCTCTCCATTCCTCCATTCTATTCCTCCTCTCCATTCCTCCATTCTATTCCTCCTCTCCATTCCTCCATTCTATTCCTCCTCTCCATTCCTCCTCTCCATTCCTCCATTCTATTCCTCCTCTCCATTCCTCCAATCTATTCCTCCACTCCATTCCTCCTCTCCATTTCTCCAATCTATTCCTCCTCTCCATTCCTCCATTCTCTTCCTCCTCTTCATTCCTCCGTTCTATTCATCCTCTCCATTCCTACATTATATTCCTCCTCTTCATCCCTCCATTCTATTCCTCCTCTCCATTCCTCCATTCTATTCCTCCTCTCCATTCCTACATAATATTCCTCCTCTTCATTCCTACATTCTATTCCTCCTCTTCATTCCTCCTCTCCATTCCTCCACTCTAATCCTCCTCTCCATTCCTCCAATCTATTCCTCCTCTCCATTCCTATATTATATTCCTCTTCATTCCTACATTCTATTCCTACCTCTTCATTCCTCCTCTCCATTCCTCCATTATATTCCTCCTCTTCATTCCTCCATTCTATTCCTCCTCTCCATTCCTCCATTCTATTCCTCCTCTCCATTCCTCCACTCCATTCCTCCTCTCCATTCCCACATTCTATTCCTCCTCTCCATTCCTCCATTCTATTCCTCCTCTCCATTCCTCCATTCTATTCCACCCCTCTATTCCTCCATTCTATTCCTCCTCTCCATTCCTCCTCTTCATTCATCCTCTTCATTCCTACATTATATTCAGCCTCTTCATTCCTCCTCTTCATTCCTCCATTCTAATCCTCCTCTCCATTCCTCCAATCTATTCCTCCTGTCCATTCCTACATTATATTCCTCCTCTTCATTCCTACATTCTATTCCTTCTCTCCATTCCTCCAGTATATTCCTCCTCTCCATTCCTCCATTCTAATCCTCCTCTCCATTCCTACATTATATTCACCCTCTCCATTCCTCCTCTCTATTCCTCCATTTAAATCCTCTTCTCCATTCCTCCATTATATTCCTCCTCTCCATTCCTCCATTCTATTCCTCCTCTCCATTCCTCCATTGTATTCCCCCTCTATGCTATTCCTCCTCTCCATTCCTCTATGCTATTCCTCCTCTCCATTCCTCCATTCTATTCCTCCTCTCCATTCCTCCATTCTATTCCTCCTCTCCATTCCTCCATTATATTCCTCCTCTTCATTCCTACATTCTATTCCTTCTCTCCATTCCTCCAGTATATTCCTCCAATCTATTCCTCCTCTCCATTCCTCCTCTCCAGTCCTCCGCTTCATTCCTCGTCACCATTCCTCTATTCCATTCCTCCTCTCCATTCCTCCATTCTATTCCTCCTCTCCATTCCTCCATTCTATTCCCCCTCTTCATTCCTCATCTCCATTCCTCTATGCTATTCCTCCTCTCCATTCCTCCATTCTATTCCTCCTCTCCATTCCTCCATTATATTCCTCCTCTCCATTCCTCCATTCTATTCCTCCTCTCCATTCCTCCAATCTATTCCTCCACTCCATTCCTCCTCTCCATTTCTCCAATCTATTCCTCCTCTCCATTCCTCCATTCTCTTCCTCCTCTTCATTCCTCCATTCTATTCATCCTCTCCATTCCTACATTATATTCCTCCTCTTCATCCCTCCATTCTATTCCTCCTCTCCATTCCTCCATTCTATTCCTCCTCTCCATTCCTACATTATATTCCTCCTCTTCATTCCTACATTCTATTCCTCCTCTTCATTCCTCCTCTCCATTCCTCCATTCTAATCCTCCTCTCCATTCCTCCAATCTATTCCTCCTCTCCATTCCTCCATTCTATTCCTCCTATTCATTCCCCTTCTCCATTCCTCCATTCTTTTCCTCCTCTCCATTCCTCCATTATATTCCTCCTCTTCATTCCTCCACTCCATTCCTCCTCTCCATTCCTCCATTCTATTCCTCCTCTCCATTCCTCCATTTTATTCCTCCTCTCCATTCCTCCACTCCATTCCTCCTCTCTATTCCTCCATTCTATTCCTCCTCTCCATTCCTCCATTCTATTCCTCCTCTCCATTCCTCCATTCTATTCCACCTCTCCATTCCTCCATTCTATTCCTCCTCTCCATTCCTCCATTCTATTCCTCCTCTCCATTCCTCCTCTTCATTCCTCCTCTTCATTCCTCCATTCTATTCCTCCTCTCCATTCCTCCATTCTATTCCTCCTCTCCATTCCTACATTGTATTCCTCCTCTTCATTCCTACATTCTATTCAGCCTCTTCATTCCTCCTCTCCATTCCTCCATTCTAATCCTCCTCTCCATTCCTCCAATCTATTCCTCCTGTCCATTCCTACATTATATTCCTCCTCTTCATTCCTACATTCTATTCCTTCTCTCCATTCCTCCATTCTATTCCTCTTCTCCATTCCTCCATTCTATTCCTCCTCTCCATTCCTGCAATCTATTCCTCCTCTCCATTCCTACATTATTGTCACGCCTTGGTCTTAGTATTTTGTGTTTTAGTTAATTAGTTGGTCAGGCCAGGGTGTGACATGGGTTTATGTTATTGTGTTGTTGTATTGGGTTTTTTGTAGGCATTGGGATTGTGGTTGATTAGGGGTGTTTTTAGTTTAGGTTTGGCTGCCTGAGGCGGTTCTCAATCAGAGTCAGGTGATTCTTGTTGTCTCTGATGGGGAACTGTATTTAGGTAGCCTGGGTTTCACTGTGTATTTCGTGGGTGATTGTTCCTGTCTTTGTGTAGTTTCACCACATAGGCTGTAATTAGGTTTCACGTTCCGTTTTGTTGTTTTGTATTTTGTTATTCAGTTATTTCATGTACCACGATTCATTCATTAAAAACATGAGTAACCACCACGCTGCATTTCGGTCCGACTGTCTTGCGACAAACGAAGAACGCCGTTACAATTCTATTCCTCCTCTTCATTCATACATTCTATTCCTCCTCTTCATTCCTCCTCTCCATTCCTCCATTCTAATCCTCTTCTCCATTCCTCCATTCTAATCTTCCTCTCCATTCCTCCATTCTATTCCTCCTCTTCATTCCTCCATTGTATTCCTCCTCTCCATTCCTCCATTCTATTCCTCCTCTCCATTCCTCCATTCTATTCCTCCTCTTCATTCCTCCATTATATTCCTCCTCTCCGTTCCTCCATTATATTCCTCCTCTCCATTCCTCCATTCTATTCCTCCTCTCCATTCCTCCATTCTATTCATCTTCTCCATTCCTCCTCTCCATTCTTCCATTCTATTCCTCCTCTTAATTCCTCCATTATATTCCTCCTCTCCATTCCTCCATTCTATTCATCTTCTCCATTCCTCCATTCTATTCCTCCTCTTCATTCCTCCATTATATTCCTCCTCTCCATTCCTCCATTATATTCCTCCTCTCCATTCCTCCATTCTATTCCTCCTCTCCATTCCTCCATTCTATTCCTCTTCTCCATTCCTCCTCTTCATTCCTACATTATACTCTGGATAAGAGCGTCTGCCAAATGACTTAAATGTAATGTAAATGTAAATATTCCTCCTCTCCATTCCTCCATTCTATACTAGTCTCTTTTCCTCTTATGACCTCAAAGCATCCCACCTAGCCTTGTCTGTTCTGCTTTTTCCTCTTATGACCTCAAAGCATCCCACCTAGCCCTGTCTGTTCTGCTTTTTCCTCCACTTCCTTTACTCCTACTGGTCCCATCAGCATTTGTTCTTCACTGGTTGCCCTTTTCTTGTGGCAACAGCTCACATATTTCTGCTGTGATGGCACACTGTGGTATTTCACCCAATAGATATGGGAGTTTATCAAATCTAGGACTTGAAGAAAAGAGGAAATTATGAATATTTCTTTCCATTTTTTTATTTTTTACATTGAACCTTCATTTAACATATGTGGGTCTGTGTTATCTGATGGAACTATGTGTCCCTAATATGGTCATACATTTGCCAGGAGGTTAGGAAGTGCAGCTCAGTTTTCACCTCATTTTGTGGGCAGTGTGCAAATAGCCTGTTTTCTGTACATAGTCAAAGTTTTCCTTAATTTTGGGTCAGTCACAGTGGTCAGGTATTGTACCACTGTGTACTGTCTGTTTAGGGCCAAATAGCATTCTAGTTTGCTCTGTTGTTTTGTGAATTCTTTCCAATGTGTCAAGTATGATTCAAGTATTTTTTTGCCAGACCCTAATTGGCATGTCAAATTGTATGTTCCTTTTGGTGACATAGAATGCCCTTCTTGCCTTGTCTCTCAGATTGTTCACAGCTTTGTGGAAGTTACCTGTGTCGCTGATGTTTAGGCCAAGGTATGTATAGTTTTTTGTGTGCTCTAGGGCAACAGTGTCTAGATGGAATATGTATTGGTGGTCCTGGCAACTTGACCTTTTTTGGAAATCCATTATTTTTGTCTTACTGATATTTACTGTCAGGGCTCAGGTTTTCCCCCAACACCACTTTCCATGAAGTTGTTTAAACTCGTGCCAAATTGAGTCAAAAGCTTCTTTTTTTTAAATCAACAATGCATGGGAAGACTTTGCCTTTGTTTTGGTTGGTTTATTTGTCAATTAGGGTGTGTAGGGTGAATATGTGGTCTGTCGTAAGGTAATTTGGTAAAAAGACCATTTCACATTTGCTCAGTACATTGTTTTCACTGAGGAAATGTACAAGTCTGATGTTAATAACAATGCAGAGGATTTCCCCAAGGTTGCTGTTGACGCCATGATCCCGCGGTACTTATTGGGGTCAAATGTGTCTCCAATTTTATAGATTGGGCTCATCAGCCTTCGGTAAAGATATTGGGGAAGATGCCAGAGCCAAGGATGATGTTAAAAAGAGTTTTAGTATAGCCAATTGGAATTTATAGTCTGTATATTTTATAATTTCATTGAGGATACAATCAACACCACAGGTCTTTTGGGGTTTGTATTTTGTCCTGTAGTTCATTCAATGTAATTGGAGAATCTGGTGGGTTCTGCCAGTCTTTAATAGTTGATTCTAAGATGTGTAGTTGATCATGTATCTGTTTTTGCAGTTTGTTCTTTGTTATGGGTCAAAAAGATTGGATAAGTGGTTTGTACATCTCCATTTTGGATAGATCGTGTTGTTTCTTTAGTGTTTTCCAATTTTCCCAGAAGAGGTTAGAGTCTATGGATTTTTTAATTACATTGAGCTGATTTCTGACATGCTGGTCATGCATTTCAGTATTGTTTTAGTGATTCACCATAGTGAAGGCGTAGGCTCAGGTTTTCTGGGTCTCTATGTTTTTGGTTGGATAGTTTTCTCCATTTCTTTCTTAGGTTTTTGCATTCTTCATCAAACCATTTGTCATTTTAATTCGTTTTCTATGGTTTTCTGCAGTGCCATTTTTTTATTACATTGGGAAGCTGAGAGGTCAAATATACTCTTTAGGTTTCTACAGCCAAGTTTACACCTGCACTGTTACAGTGAAACGTTTTGTCCAGGAAGTTGTCGTGACGGCCCCTCCCAGATCTGTCCACTGGGTTTTGCTGTGCTTTATTCCTGCAGGAGATTGGTGGGAGGAGTAGGAGAGGTGGGTGGAGCTGGGAGAGGTGGGTGGAGCTGGGAGAGGTGGGTGGAGCTGGGAGAGGTGGGTGGAGCTGGGAGAGGTGGGTGGAGCTGGGAGAGGTGGGTGGAGCTGGGAGAGGTGGGTGGAGCTGGGAGAATGGGGTACCCCATTCAGAAAGACCTCTCTCCATGTATACCTTTGGTTGTTTGGTTGTGGATTTGACAGTTGACACCTAATTTGCTCACAGTCATGCCTTATCTGATTTTTCTTGTGAGTGTTTACTTTATTTATGATATAAATTCATTTTCTTATTCCTTTATTCAGTGTGTGGTTTCCCATTGTTTATTACAATCTTGAGCCAGGTTGTAACAGTTATTGTTTTTTGGTAGGATTCCACACTAGTTTCTTTCCATCTATAGCATTTCTTAATATTTTTCAGTTCCTTTGGCTTTGATTCCACATGATTGAGAATAGCTCTGTTCAAGTAGACTGTGAATTTGCTGTGATCTGATAGCGGTGTCAGTGGGCTGACTGTGAATTATCTGAGAGACTCTGGGTTGAGGTCAGTGATAAAGTAGTCTACAGTACTACTGCCAAGAGATGAGCTATAGGTGTACCTACCATAGGAGTCCCCTTGAAGCCTACCAATGACTATGTACAGATCCAGCGGTCCGACAAGCTGCAGGAGTTGTGACCCGTTTTAGTTGGTTATGTTGTGATTGTTGTGCCTAGGCGGGCATATTGGGGAGGGAATGTGGTCACCTCCAGGTCACCTCCAATGTTGTCACCTCCAACATCTCCAGGGTTTGTCCCCTTGCGTGCTGAGAGTGTCAGGTTCTTGTCCAGTTCCATTTAGGTCACCACTGACTAGTACATGTTTCCGGGCCTGGAACTAATTGTTTTTCCCCTCCAGGATGGAGAAGCTGTCTTTATTAAAGTATGGAGATTCTAGTGGGGGGGTATAGGTAGCACACAGGATGACATTTTCCTCTGAGATAATTCCTTTTGTATTTCTATCCAAATGTAAATTGTTCCAGTTTTGATTAATTGAATAGTGAGGTCTGCTCTATACCAAATTAGCTTACCCCCTGAGTCCCTTCCCTGTTTCCCACCTGGTAGTCTGGTGGATGGGACTACCAGCTCTCTGTACCCGAGAGGGCAACCAGCGGGTCCATCTCCTCTATATCATGTGTCTTGTAGGTTGACAATGCCCAGGTTCCTGCTCTTTAGGCCAAAGGCAGATAGCCTCAGGCCTTGGATATTCCAGGATGATCAACAACATTACTACACTCCAGAGAAGTAAAACCAGAATCAAGTGAGAACAGAATATATGAGGAGAACAGAAGAAGGGAGGATGGGAAGGACTGAAAAAAGCCTCATGGGCCTAGGCAGTCTCCTGTTATACTGAGGGGCTTGAACTACAATGGGAAGGATTAGGGCCCGAGGCAGTCTACTGTTATACTGAGGGGCTTGAACTACAATGACAATGGGAAGGATTAGGGCCCGAGGCAGTCTCCTGTTATACTGAGGGGCTTGAACTACAATGACAATGGGAAGGATTAGGGCCCGAGGCAGTCTCCTGTTATACTGAGGGGCTTGAACTACAATGGGAAGGATTAGGGCCCGAGGCAGTCTCCTGTTATACTCAGGGGCTTGAACTACAATGACAATGGGAAGGATTAGGGCCCGAGGCAGTCTCCTGTTATACTGAGGGGCTTGAACTACAATGGGAAGGATTAGGGCCCGAGGCAGTCTCCTGTTATACTCAGGGGCTTGAACTACAATGGGAAGGATTAGGGCCCGAGGCAGTCTCCTGTTATACTGAGGGGCTTGAACTACAATGGGAAGGATTAGGGCCCGAGGCAGTCTCCTGTTATACTGAGGGGCTTGAACTACAATGACAATGGGAAGGATTAGGGCCCGAGGCAGTCTCCTGTTATACTGAGGGGCTTGAACTACAATGACAATGGGAAGGATTAGGGCCCGAGGCAGTCTCCTGTTATACTGAGGGGCTTGAACTACAATGACAATGGGAAGGATTAGGGCCCGAGGCAGTCTCCCTGTTATACTGAGGGGCTTGAACTACAATGACAATGGGAAGGATTAGGGCCCGAGGCAGTTTCCTGTTATACTGAGGGGCTTGAACTACAATGACAATGGGAAGGATTAGGGCCCGAGGCAGTCTCCTGTTATACTGAGGGGCTTGAACTACAATGACAATGGGAAGGATTAGGGCCCGAGGCAGTCTCCTGTTATACTGAGGGGCTTGAACTACAATGACAATGGGAAGGATTAGGGCCCGAGGCAGTCTACTGTTATACTGAGGGGCTTGAACTACAATGACAATGGGAAGGATTAGGGCCCGAGGCAGTCTACTGTTATACTGAGGGGCTTGAACTACAATGACAATGGGAAGGATTAGGGCCCGAGGCAGTCTCCTGTTATACTCAGGGGCTTGAACTTTGGTTCCCGAGCGGCGCAGCTGTCTAAGGCACTGCATCACAGGGCTAGAGGTGTCACTACAGAATCTGGTTCGATCCCAGGGCGTATCACAACCGGCTGTGATCGGGAGTCCAATAGGGCGGTGCACAATTGGCCCAGCCTTGTCCTGATTAGGGTTTGGCCGGTGTTGTGTTGCACTGGACCATGGCGTGGAATCTGAATTGTGCTTAAGCCCAGTTCCTCAGTGTCGCAGCTACAGTGCCTTCAGAAAGTATTCACACCCCTTGACTTTTTCCACATGTTGTTGATGTTACAGCCTGAATTTAAAATAGATTAAGTTCAGATGTGTTGTCACTGGCGTACACACAATAATGTTATGTTTTTTGACATTTTTACAAATGACTTAAAAATGAAAAGCTGAATTGCCTTGAGTTAAGTATATTCCACCCCTTTGTTATGATCTAAATAAGTTCAATATAAATCATTTGCTCAGCAAGTCACATAATAAATTGCATGGACTCGCTCTGCTAGGTCCTTTTCAAACCCAGATTCAACCACAAAGACCAGGGAGGTTCCCTAATGCCTTGTCAAGAATGGCACATATTGGTAATGTAGATATGTATATAAACAAACAGACTGTTGGTAATGTAGTTATGTATATAAACAAACAGACTATTGGTAATGTAGATATGTATATAAACAAACAGACTTTTGGTAATGTAGATATGTATATAAACAAACAGACTGTTGGTAATGTAGATATGTATATAAACAGACAGACTATTGGTAATGTAGATATGTATATAAACAAACAGACTGTTGGTAATGTAGATATGTATATAAACAAACAGACTGTTGGTAATGTAGATATGTATATAAACAAACAGACTGTTGGTAATGTAGATATGTATATAAACAAACAGACTGTTGGTAATGTAGATATGTATATAAACAAACAGACTATTGGTAATGTAGATATGCATATAAACAAACAGACTGTTGGTAATGTAAATATGTATATAAACAAACAGACTATTGGTAATGTAGATATGTATATAAACAAACAGACTGTTGGTAATGTAGATATGTATATAAACAAACAGACTATTGGTAATGTAGATATGTATATAAACGAACAGACTGTTGGTAATGTAGATATGTATATAAACAAACAGCCTATTGGTAATGTAGATATGTATATAAACAAACAGACTGTTGGTAATGTAGATATGTATATAAACAAACAGACTATTGGTAATGTAGATATGTATATAAACAAACAGACTATTGGTAATGTAGATATGTATATAAACAAACAGACTATTGGTAATGTGGATATGTATATAAACGAACAGACTGTTGGTAATGTAGATATGTATATAAATAAACAGACTATTGGTAATGTAGATATGTATATAAACAAACAGACTATTGGTAATGTAGATATGTATATAAACGCACAGACTGTTGGTAATGTAGATATGTATATAAACAAACAGACTGTTGGTAATGTAGATATGCATATAAACAAACAGACTGTTGGTAATGTAGATATGTATATAAACAAACAAACTATTGGTAATGTAGATATGTATATAAACAAACAGACTATTGGTAATGTAGATATGTATATAAACAAACAGACTATTGGTAATGTAGATATGTATATAAACAAACAAACTATTGGTAATGTAGATATGTATATAAACAAACAGACTATTGGTAATGTAGATATGTATATAAACAAACAGACTATTGGTAATGTAGATATGTATATAAACAAACAAACTATTGGTAATGTAGATATGTATATAAACAAACAGACTATTGGTAATGTAGATATGTATATAAACAAACAGACATTGAATATCCCTTTGATCATGGTGAAGTTATTAATAACACTGTGGATGGTGTATCAATACACACAGTCACTACAAAGACACAGGCGTCCTTCCTAACTCAGTTACCGGAGAGGAACAAAACCACTCATGGATTTCACAATGAGACACATGGTGACTTTAAACCAGTTAGAGAGTTGAATGGCTGTGATAGGAGAAAACTGAGGATGAATAAAACAATTCCACAACATGCATCTGGTTTGCAACAAGGCACTCAAGCAATACTGCAAAACATGTGGGAAAGCAATTAACTCTTTGTCCTGAATACAAAGTGTTAAGTTTGGGGCAAATACATCACTGAGGACTACTTTCTGTATGTGTCATGCCCTGACCTTAGAGAGCTTTTTATGTCTCTATTTTGGTTTGGTCAGGGTGTGATTTGGGTGATTTGGGTGGGCATTCTTATGTTACTTTTTCTATGTTGTGTATTTCTTTGTTTTGGCCGGGTATGGTTCTCAATCAGTGACAGCTGACTATCGTTGTCTCTGATTGGGAACCATACTTAGATAGCTTTTTCCCACCTATGTTTTGTGGTTGTTGTTTTCTGTTCAGTGTTCTTCCCCTTGACAGGACTGTTTCGGTTTCGTGTTTTCACTCTGTTATTTTTGTTTAAGTGTTCAGTTCAATAAAAGTCATGAACACTCACTACGCTGCGCTTTGGTCCGATTCCTCCTCATCCGATGACGACACCCGTTACAGTATGTTCATTCAGGATAAAAAAATAAACAGAATGCAGCTAAGCACAGTTGAAATCCGAGAGGAAAACCTGGTTCAGTCTGCTTTCCACCAGACACTGGGAGACTAATTCACCTTTCAGCTGGATAATAACCTGAAACACAAGGCCAAATCTACCTTGGAGTTGTGTACCAAGAAGACAGTGAATGTTCTAGGGTGGCCGAGTTACAGTTTTGACTTAAATGTATTTGTAAATCTATGGCAAGACCTGCAAATGGTTGTCGAGCAATGATCAATAACCAATTTGACAATGCTTTAAGTATGAGCAAATATTGCACAAATCCAAGTATCTGAGACTCACCCAGAAAGACACAGCTGTAATCGCTGCCAAAGGTGATTGTTACATTTATTGACTCAGGGGGTTGATACTCAATATATTGTATTACTGTTTTATTTTTCATATATATACAGTTGATATATACAGTTGAAGTCGGAAGTGTACATACACTTAGGTTGGAGTCAATAAAACTAATTTTTCAACCACTTCACAAATTTCTTGTTAACAAACTATAGTTTTGCCAAGTTGGTTAGGACATCTACTTTGTGCATGACACAAGTCATTTTTCCAACAATTGTTTACAGGCAGATTATTTCACTTATAATTCACTGTATCACAATTCCAGTGGGTCAGGAGTTTACATACACTAAGTTGACTGTGCCTTTTAAACAGCTTGGAAAATTCCAGAGAATGATATCATGGCTTTAGAAGCTTCTGATAGGATAATTGACATCATTTTAGTCAATTGGAGGTGTACCTGTGGATGTATTTCAAGGCCAACCTTCAAACTCAGTGCCTCTTTGCATGAGCTCAAGGGAAAATAAAAAGAAATCAGCCAAGACCTCAGATAACAACCTGTAGACCTCCACAAGTCTGGTTCATCCTTGGGAGTAATTTCCAAATGCCTGAAGGTACCACGTTCATCTGTACAAACAATAGTACGCAAGTATAAACACCATGGGACCACACAGCCGTCATACCGCTCCAGGAAGGAGACACGTTCTGTCTCCTAGAGACAAACCTACTTTGGTGCAAAAGGTGCAAATCAATACCAGAACAACAGCCTTGTGAAGATGCTGGAGGAAAAAGGTACAAAAGCATCTATATCCACAGTAAAACAAGTTCTATATCGACATAACCTGAAAGGCCGCTCAGCAAGGAAGAAGCCACTGCTCCAAAACCGCCGTAAAAAAAGCCAGACTACAGTTTGCAACTGCACATGGGGACAAAGATCGTACTTTTTGGAGAAATGTCCTCTGGTCTGATGAAACAAAAATAGAACTGTTTGGCCATAATGACCATCGTTATGTTTGGAGGAAAAAGGGGGAGAACACCATCCCAACCGTGAAGCACGGGGGTGGCAGCATCATGTTGTGGAGGTGCTTTGCTGCAGGAGGGACTGGTGCACTTCACAAAATAGATGGCATCATGAGGTGAACAATTGTGTGGATATATTGAAGCAACATCTCAAGACATCAGTCAGGAAGTTTAAGTTTGGTCCCAAATTGATCTTCCAAATGGACAATGACCCCAACTATACTTCCAAAGTCGTGGCAAAATGGCTTGAGGACAACAAAGTCAAGGTATCGGAGTGACAATCACAAAGCCCTGACCTCAATCCTATAGAAAATGTGTGGTCAGAACTGAAAAAGTGTGTGCGAACAACGAGGCCTACAAACCTGACTCAGTTCCACCAGCTCTGTCAGGAGGAATGGGCCAACGTTCACCCAACGTATGGTGGAAAGCTTGTGGAATGCTACCCAAAACATTTGACCTCAAACAGGGAATTTTACTTGGATTAAAGTCAGGAATTGTGAAAAACTGAGTATAAATGTATTTAGCGAAGGTGTATGCAAACTTCTGACTTCAACTTTGACATTGCAGAGTATTTTGTGTAGATTGTTGATCAAAAATGACAATTCAATCCATTTTAATTCCACTTTGTAGCACAAGAAAATGTGGAAAAAGTCAAGGGGTGTGAACCACAGGAGGTTGGGGGCACCTTACCTGAGGAGAACAGGCTCATGTTGATGGTTGGATCGGCATTGTGAAATGGTATCATAATACACCGAACGCATGGTTTCCGTGGTTTCCATGGTTTCCATGGTTTCCAGGGTTTCCATGGTTTCCATGGTTTCCAGGTGTTTGGGGCCATTCCATTTTCTCAGCTCCAGGCAGGATGACGAACGGCCCTCCTCTCAGCAGCCTCATGTGCTGTTAACACTTACTGAAGTTACTTTATGTTCAATTCAAAGGGCTTTATTGGCATGGGAAACATATGTTTACGTTGGCAAAGCAAGTCAAATACTAGATAATAAACAAAGGTAAATGTACAGAAAACATTTCACTCACCAAAGATCCAAAGAAAGAGACGTCATAAGTGTCACTGTGTGTCTATACGCAGTGCTGTAATGATGTGCAAATAGGTCAACATACAAAAGGGAACATCAATAAACACAATTATGGTTTGCTCTTCACTTGTTGCCCTTTTCTTGTGGCAACAGGTCACAAATCTTGCTGCTGTGATGTCACACTGTGGTATTTCACCCAGTAGATATGGGAGTTGATCAACATTGGATTTGTTCTGGAATTCTTTGTGGATCTGTGTAATCTGAGGGAAACGTGTCTCCAATATGGTCATACATTTGCCAGGAGGTTAGGAGATGCAGCTCAGTTTCCACCTCAATGTCCTTCATAGAGATATGGCTGAACCCTCCCTCACTATCATTCACATTGTTAGAGTGTCGAGTGTATCATCAAACTCACAGTGGGAGATGTCATTCATCAGACTTCCTATGATTAGATAGCAGTAGGTTTGTGTTTTTAAAGTACCTCTGTCTTACAACTCCTTGAACGAGGGAAGAGTCATTATATGGTGTCACTGTTTTAAAGGAAGGGTCTCGTCCCAAATGCACTCTGTTTCTCATGACAGTCCTGCAATCTGGAGCACAAACCAGTACCTTTGTTCTTTGAAAGCAGAATTGAACTAATTCAGAATAATAGTCTAATGAGGATGAAGCTCTGGTCTCCCCGTGCTGTGTGTAGTGTTGCTGTCTGTCTGTAGTGTTCCTGTCTGTAGTGTTCCTGTCTGTGTGTTCCTCTCTGTCTGTAGTGTTCCTCTCTGTCTCTAGTGTTCCTCTCTGTCTGTAGTGTTCCTCTCTGTCTGTTGTGTTCCTGTCTGTCTGTAGTGTTCCTCTCTGTCTGTAGTGTTCCTGTCAGTCTGCAGTGTTCCTCTCTGTCTGTAGTGTTCCTGTCTGTAGTGTTCCTGCCTGTAGTGTTCCTCTCTGTCTGTAGTGTTCCTCTCTGTCTCTAGTGTTCCTCTCTGTCTGTAGTGTTCCTGTCTGTCTGTAGTGTTCCTCTCTGTCTGTAGTGTTCCTCTCTGTCTGTAGTGTTCCTGTCAGTCTGTAGTGTTCCTCTCTGTCTGTAGTGTTCCTGTCTGTAGTGTTCCTCTCTGTCTGTAGTCTGTCTGTAGTGTTCCTCTCTGTCTGTCTGTAGTGTTCCTCTCTGTCT
>NW_027009005.1:0-60064 GCF_036934945.1 Oncorhynchus masou masou | reverse complement strand
ATGCAGAGCAACAATCTTTCCAAAGTATGATCTGACTTCAGTAAGTAGTACGGTAACTATTATTTTAGATATATAAACTATATATGCAAAAGTATGTGGACACCGTTTCAAATTAGTGGCTTTGGCTTGTTCAGCCACACCCGTTGCTGACATGTGTATAAAATCAAGCACACAGCCATGCAATCTCCATGGACAAACATTGGCAGTAGAATGGCCTTACTAAAGAGCTCAGTGACTTTCAATGTGACCCCGTCATAGGATGCCACCTGTCTAACAAGTCAGTTTGTCAGATTTCTGCCATGATAGAGCTAACTGTAGTCAACTGTAAGTGCTGTTATTGTGAAGTGGAAACGTCTAGGAGCAACAACGGCTGCAATATGGTAGGCCACACAAGATGCACAGAAGGTGACCGCCGAGTGCTGATGGTGAGGGTGTCTCCTGTTATAGTGTGTCTGACAGACTGGGGTAGTACATTATCTTTGCTGTCTTTGTACCACTGATAGTTCCAGATACTGTCAGAATCAGTAACTCTGAACATGTCAGAGGAACTGTCTCTCCAGGGAACACAGGGTTTGGTTGTACAGTCAGTGTAGCTTTGAGCAGAGCTGCAGAAACATAAAACATATGTTTTTAAAACAACTAAACAGCATCCTTTAAATGAGGCCCACTTTTAAGTGGTTATAAGAGGCATTGATCTGGACTGGGTTTTCTCCATGTGTATTTCTAGTCAGTGACTCCTCCCCCCTGTATGACACATCTGAGAGTGACAGACTCTCCACTGAATATCTGGGAGCAGATATCTGTATGGTCAGAACAGCCTTCGCCACTCCTGCACAAAATCAAACCAGCATGATATAATTCCCTTACACATGTTATTTTGAGACACTCAAAACATGTCCAGACAAAATCAACTTTAAAAATCACAAATAAAGAAATATGATGAAGCATTAAGAGATGGAGTCTTGATGAAGAGAACAAATATCTACCATCATCTTCAGAGTGTCCAGAGTTGATGTATGTATTCAGCACTAAAACAAAGAAAGTCACATTGCACAAATATTAGCTTGGAATAAATAACAACATGCCATATTCAGGTTACTGATGACCAAATCTGTCCTGTACTTTAATTTAAAGGTGCAATCTCTAATTTCTACATAGATTAATAGCCATTCATCCTTGAACAGTATAACATTTAATTGCCTCAGTTTATCATTACAGAAAAAACATGATTTCACGTTTGAAATGTCCATGTTTTGCATTTGTGAAATATAATTTCACGTGTGAAACCATGTAACTGATTTGAATGACAACTGACCCATAACTCACTTCCGTCATTATGAAGTGCTTCGAGAGGCTATGCCAGGAAAACCACCTCTCCCTCAACGTCAGCAAAACAAAGGAGCTCATTGTGGACTTCAGGAGGAACCAGGCATCCTCATCAACGGGGCCATCGTGAAAACGGCAAAAAATGTCCATTTCCTTGGCGTGCAATTCTCCGAGGAGCTTAAATGGTCAAGCTACACGGACACCGTGGTGAATAACACACAACATCGACTCTTTAACCTCATGTGGCTGATTCAATTTGTCCGGTTCCTGAATGCCCTCACAGTATTCTACAGGAACACCATCGAGAGCATACTGTCGGGCTGCATCACAGCCTGGTATGGCAGCGTAGCCTAGTGGTTAGAGCGTTGGACAAGTAACCGTGAATTGTACAACTTTCACATGTGAAAATCTAATTTGCTATTTTACATGTGAAAATGTTGTCATGTGTAGTTTCATTTTACATGTTGAAATGTTGCATCTCCATGTCACATTTACTTCACATGAGATCATGTTTTCACATGTTGTCAAATATTTTCACTGTAGTTTAATTTGATCTTATGTTGCTTTTAGATGTTGTCACATGTTATCACAGTAACTCCTCATAAGATCATGTGAAATTCAGGTTGTCACAACTGTCATATCCCATCATAACACAAAATATACTGTTATTTTATGACAATGTGTGTTAACAATGTCAGTGTAAACAAGCGATGTACATTAATTCCCCTATAGCCCCATTCTTCATCCGTTTACAAAAAGTGGCAGCGTGGACGTTTTGTGGTAGTTTAAATGGCCTCTGACTCACCATGTCCTGCAATCCTAATTTAGTACCATTTACTAATGAGCATTTAAACTGTTGTATCAATAAGGTATAAAACACAAAAAAGCTAAAGCATGAAACAATCTTAATTTACATTAATGTATTATTTATTTTTCAATCTAAGGCTTACTATATCAGTTTATTAGTGTTCACACACAAACACTCTCACTCATGTGGCAAAAGCCAAAAAAGATCAGCCCCTCCCTCAGTGCCCGGTCCAGATCCAGAGCCACATTTATGGGCTCTAAGAACAACTATTGACTGGGGAATAAAAGAAGAAACTGCCACAACAGCATGCGACCAGCAGAGAGAGCCAAATGCACGGGAACTACAAGTACTGGGCATTAAACAAGAACCAACCTACAGGAAGACTGAGGAGGAGTGGTATGAACAGACCTACCAAACCAACGCCCCAACGGAAGAATACTTATGGGCATCAGTGCTGAAAGACCTAACATTGGACTAAGTGCTACATAACCTTGACCCTGTGTTGACCCTGTGTTAATTAAGATAGATTGCACTCCAGAACATCTTCCCGCTAACTGAGTGTCTAAAAGAGGTATAAAAGGAGGAGAGATCCGTGCCTAGGCATGAACCTCTACCCATATGATTTGGACATCATAGAGAATCATCAGATTCTATACTCTATACTATACTCTGTTTGTATTGACTACTTTAACATCAAGGCAAGAGCAAACTATTGACTGGTATATCTTAAGAATTGTGTTGTACACTGGAAGCTCACACCACTTAAAAATAATAAGAGAACAAAGTTGTGAAAGAGAGAACTTCACCCCTCAACAGCGCGAGGCGTTTCGGGAAAGACCAAGGGAATAGAGCTTTAAGGTAAATATATGGCTATTTGCTTTGTTTAAGAGTTATAAGAAGTGTGTTAAGCAAATTATATTTGCAATATTATTTGGCATAGCATAGCGCATTAAGGATTTATTGAGCATTATTGATGTATTAGGACTGTAGAACCATTGAATTGTAATAATGTGTATAAGACAAAAAACAGAGTGACTTAATAAAAGCTTGAAACTTTGACAACTAGGCCAGATTAACAATCTGGAGAGCAAACGCCTTCGACACTCTCACTGAACAGAAGGTGACCCTGGTTATAGGTTAAAGTGATTGCACTAAAGAATATTTCATTGTGTGGACAATAATATATCTTTGGGAAAGTCAAATACATATGGCAATACTAGTTTCCAAGTGACTACTAGCTGACGAGCATAATAACTAACAGAAGATTAGTTATTAGGTATTGATATATAAAAGAAGAAGACCCAAGGTAAGGGAGTATAGGAAGAGTCTATAAACATAAAGGAATAAAGTCCTCATCTATCCAAGGCCCCATACTAGAACGGGAAATAAGGGAGTGACAACGTGTACGAAGGAACAAACCCAACTCACGCGAAGGGCCATTACGAATACATAGAAGGGTTGGTAGGGCCGCAAGGCAAGGCCCTTGTTACACCGAAGTGACTAAAATCCTAAAGTACTCTGCCGAGCCAGAGGACGGGATAGAGGCTTTTGCTACAGGTAAGGTGTGCTTCATTCTGTCCTGACGATGATCTCTGAACTACAGTTCTTCTGACAAACCCCTTTTCTTCCTATATGATGATTAGTTCACGCTAGATGTCGACCGATTAATCGGAATGGCCGATTAATTATGGCCGATTTCAAGTTTTCATAACAATCGGAAATCTGTATTTTTGGACACCGATTTGGCCGATTTTTTAAATATATTTTTTTTTACACCTTAACTAGTCCAACGCTCTAACCACCTGCTTTACATTGCACTCCACGAGGAGCCTGCCTGTTACACGAATGCAGTAAGCCAAGGTAAGTTGCTAGCTAGCATTAAACTTATCTTATAAATTTTTTTTTTATCAATCATAACCACTAGTTAACTACACATTGTTGATGATATTACTAGTTTATCTAGCTTGTCCTGTGATGCATATAATCGATGCGGTGCGTATTCGTGAAAAAGGACTGTCGTTGCTCCAATGTGTACCTAACCATGAACATCAATGCCTTTCTTAAAATCAATACAAATAAGTATACATTTTTAAACCTGCATATTTAGCTAAAAGAAATCCAGGTTAGCAGGCGATATTAACCAGGTGAAATTGTGTCACTTCTCTTGCGTTCATTGCTCGCAGAGTCAGTGTATATGCAACAGTTTGGGAGGCCTAATTTGACCGGAATTCTACGTAATTATGATATAACATTGAAGGTTGTGCAATGTAACAGGAATATTTAGACGTATGGATGCCACCGTTAGATCAAATACGGAACGGTTCCGTATTTCACTGAAAGAATAAACATCTTTTTATTTTACCATATTAATGACCTAATGCTCGTATTTCTGTGTGTTATGTTATAACTAAGTCTATGATTTGATAGAGCAGTCTGACTGAGCGATGGTAGGTACCAGCAGGCTCATAAGCATTCATTCAAACAGCACTTTTACTGCGTTTTGCCAGCAGCTCTTCGCTGTGCTTCAAGCAATGAGCTGTTTATGACTTCAAGCCTATCAACTCCCGAAATTAGGCTGATGTAACCGATGTGAAATGGCTAGCTAGTTAGTGGGGTGCGCGCTAATAGCATTTCAAACGTCACTCGCTCTGAGACTTGGAGTGGTTGTTCCCCTTGATCTGCATGGGTAACGCTACTTCAAAGGTGGCTGTTGTCGATGTGTTCCTGGTTCGAACGAGGAGAGGGACGGAAGCTATACTGTTACACTGGCAATACTAAAGTGCCTATAAGAACATCCAATAGTCAAAGGTTAATGAAATACAAATGGTAGAGAGAGAAATAGTCCTATAATTCCTATAATAACTACAACCTAAAACTTGTTACCTGGGAATATTGAAGACTCATGTTAAAAGAAACCACCAGCTTTCATATGTTCTCATGTTCTGAGCAAATAACTTAACGTTAGCTTTCTTACATGGCACATATTGCACTTTTACTTTCTTCTCCAATTATTTAAACCAAATTGAACATGTTTCATTATTTATTTGAGGCTAAATTGATTGTACCGATGTATTATATTAAGTTAAAATAAGTGTTCGTTCAGTAATGTTGTAACTGTCATTATTACAAATAAATAAATAAATAAAAATGGCCGATTTAATCGGTATCGACTTTTTTTTTCGGTCCTTCAATAAATCGGTATCGGCGTTGAAAAATCATGAATAGGTTGACCTCTAGTTCACGCCTCTTTACCGTCACACAGAGGAATAGAGAGAAAAGCATTCTACAGAAATGAACAAAGACTGTGAGATAAAACAGCAGTGTTTAAAGGCATGTTCATTTTCTGACCAACTTCTCTGTATGGCCCCACACTGCATGATGTCACACTGGTTACTTCCTCTTTACTGGAGGAAAAGAGGATGGAACGAGAATAGAACAGATGCTTGTAGGCCTTTGCTAAGTTGTCAGGTTTCAACTAATTTCAGTTGTTCCACTGATCACCAAGTAAATTTAACAACTTCAGCCACCCCCCCACTTAACAAACACACACGTGTACACACTTACATGCATCCACCCGCACATACACACACACATGCATGCACGCTTGCACGCGTGTGTCCTTAGAGACAACACAACAGCTGTGGATAAACTGTTGCACTGTCTTTCACAAAAGGACCTTAACAACAGTGAACTTTCTCTCCATCCAAAAGATTCAGCAAGGAGCATAGGACCATGGAAAACAGAGAGTAGGAAGGAACAACCTGTTTAGTCATACCACTTCTCCAAGAGAAAGTCAACAAGTGTAAAACAGAGAGTGTACATATGAGCCCTCTCCTGTACTCCCTGTTCACCCACGACTGCGTGGCCATGCACGCTCCAACTCAATCATCAAGTTTGCGGACGACACAACAGTGGTAGGCTTGATTACCAACAACGACGAGACGGCCTACAGGGAGGAGGTGAGGGCCCCTCGGAGTGTGGTGTCAGGAAAATAACCTCACACTCAAAGTCAACAAAACTAAGGAGATGATTGTGGACTTCAGGAAACAGCAGAGGGAACACCCCCTATCCACATCGATGGAACAGTAGTGGAGAGAGTAGCAAGTTTTAAGTTCCTCGGCATACACATCACAGACAAACTGAATTGGTCCACTCACACAGACAGCATCGTGAAGAAGGCGCAGCAGCGCCTCTTCAACCTCAGGAGGCTGAAGAAATTCGGCTTGTCACCAAAAGCACTCACAAACTTCTACAGAGGCACAATCGAGAGCATCCTGGCGGGCTGTATCACCGCCTGGTACGGCAACTGCTCCGCCCTCAACCGTAAGGCTCTCCAGAGGGTAGTGAGGTCTGCACAACGCATCATCGGGGGCAAACTACCTGCCCTCCAGGACACCTACACCACCCGATGTTACAGGAAGGCCATAAAGATCATCAAGGACATCTACCACCGAGCCACTGCCTGTTCACCCCGCTATCATCCAGAAGGCGAGGTCAGTACAGGTGCATCAAAGCTGGGACCGAGAGACTGAAAAACAGCTTCTATCTCAAGGCCATCAGACTGTTAAACAGCCACCACTAACATTGAGTGGCTGCTGCCTACACACTGACACTGACTCAACTCCAGCCACTTTAATAATGGGAATTGACGGGAAATGTTGTAAATATATCACTAGCCACTTTAAACAATGCTACCTTATATAATGTTACTTACCCTACATTATTCATCTCATATGCATACCTATATACTGTACTCTATATCATCGACTGCATCCTTATGTAATACATGTATCACTAGCCACTTTAACTATGCCACTTTGTCTACATACTCATCTCACATGTATATACTGTACTCGATACCATCTACTGTATCTTGCCTATGCTGCTCTGTACCATCACTCACTCATATATCCTTATGTACATATTCTTTATCCCCTTACACTGTGTATAAGACAGTAGATCAGGAATTGTTAGTTAGATTACTTGTTGGTTTTTACTGCATTGTCGGAACTAGAAGCACAAGCATTTCGCTACACTTGCATTAACATCTGCTAACCATGTGTATGTGACAAATAAAATTTGATTTGATTTGATTTGATTTGATTTATGGGGCTGACACTCTTCTCCAAGAGAAAGTCAACAAGTGTAAAACAGAGAGTGTACATATGGGGCTGCCACTCTTCTCCAAGAGAAAGTCAACAAGTGTAAAACAGAGAGTGTACATATGGGGCTGACACTCTTCTCCAAGAGAAAGTCAACAAGTGTAAAACAGAGAGTGTACATATGGGGCTGACACTCTTCTCCAAGAGAAAGTCAACAAGTGTAAAACAGAGAGTGTACTTAACCTCTTGAAACTCTGGGGGCGCTATTTCATTTTTGGATGAAAAACGTTCCCGTTTTAAACAAGATATTTTGTCACAAAAAGATGTCGACTATGCATATAATTGATAGCTTTGGAAATAAAACACTCTGAATTTTCCAGAACTGCAAAGATATTCTCTGTGGGTGCCCTAAAACGTGAGCTACAGGCAAAACCAAGATGAAACAGCAACCTGGAAACCAGCAGGATTTTTGAGGCTCCGTTTTCCATTGTCTCCTTATATGGCTGTGAATGCGAGAGGAATGAGCCTGCCCTTTCTGTCGTTTCCCCAAGGTGTCTGCAGCATTGTGACGTATTTGTAGGCATATCATTGGAAGATTGACCATAAGAGACTACATTTTCCAGGTGTCCGCCCGGTGTCCTCCGTCGAAATTGGTGCGTCTTTTTCAGCTGCTGGTATTTTTCCATGCGAATCTAAGGGGAAAGCAGGCTTCCACGAACTGCATATCAATGAAGAGATATGTGAAAAAACACCTTGAGGATTGATTCCAAACAACGTTTGCCATGTTTCGGTCGATATTATGGAGTTAATTCGGAAAAAGTTTGACGTTTTGGTGACTGAATTTTCGGTTCGTTTCGGTAGCCAAATGTGATGTACAAAACAGAGCGATTTCTCCTACACAAAGATTCTTTCAGGAAAAACTGAACATTTGCTATGTAACTGAGAGTCTCCTCATTGAAAACATCTGAAGCTCTTCAAAGGTAAATGATTTTATTTATTTGGTTATCTGGTTTTTGTGAAAATGTTGCGTGCTAAATGCTACTCAAAATGCTAAGCTAGCTTAGCATACTCTTACACAAATTGGTGATTTTCTATGGTTCAAAAGCATATTTTGAAAATCTGAGATGACAGTGTTGTTAAGAAAAGGCTAAGCTTGAGAGCAGGCGCATTATTTTCATTTTATTTGCGATTTTCAGAAATCGTTAACGTTGCGTTATGCTAATGAGCCTGAGGCTTTATTCACGATCCCGGATCCGGGATGGGGAGTATCAAGAGGTTTTAAGGAGATGACACTCTTCTCCAAGAGAACGTCAACAAGTGTAAAACAGAGAGTGTACATACGGGGCTGACACTCTTCTCCAAGAGAAAGTCAACAAGTGTAAAACAGAGAGTGTACATACGGGGCTGACACTCTTCTCCAAGAGAAAGTCAACAAGTGTAAAACAGATTCTACTTAAGAGCCACTCTTCTCCAAGAGAAAGTCAACAAGTGTAAAACAGAGTGTACTTAAGAGTCACTCTTCTCCAATAGCTTGTCTCTTTCCCTTCTTTCTTTTCTCTCTTCTTGAACTTTTCTCCCGGCTCTGCCCTGAGGGATAAAGCATCCGGGTGAGGATTGTCACGCCCTGATCTGTTTCACCTGTTCCTGTGATTGTCTCCACCCCCTCCAGGTGTCGCTTATTTTCCCCAGTGTATTTATCCCTGTGTTTCCTGTCTCTCTGTGCAACCAGTGTGTTTTCCCGCACTCCTTTTGCTATTCTCCTTTTTCTAGTCCTCCCGGTTTTGACCCTTGCCTGTTTCTGGACTCTGTACCCACCTGCCTGACTATTCTGCCTGCCTTGACCACGAGCCTGTCTGCCACTCTGTACCTCCTGGACTCTGATCTGGTTTTGACTGTTTAACCTGTCCACGACCATTCTCTTGCCTACCCCTTGGATTATTAAACATTGTAAGACTCCAACCATCTGCCGGCATCTGGGTCTCGGCTTGTGCCCTAATAGAGGATAGACGATTTCTTTGTTCACTATGGTACAGTATTAACCCTTTGTGACAATAGCATGCAGGTAACACTGGTGCTCTCAAAAAGATAGGAGCACCACATGAAATTTAGGAGCACCAGAAAATAGTATGTGTTATATTGATTGATATACAGCTCATATTGGGCCTATATGAATTCTAGCTACTTTTGAAGAACATGTTGTGCCCTGGAAACTAATATGTAACACTGTAAAGACATTGGTTTATTATAAAAGCTAAAATGTGTATATGAATACCAGTCATTAAAATTGCAATACTTTCTGGAATATTAGGATTCTACATTGTGTAAAAACACTATTTTCATATTGAGTTGCATTACATTGAAAATCGTACACGGTCTCTTTAAAACGTCAGGTGACTGAACAAAGTGTTAACCAGGTATTCCCAAACAGGGATACGCACAATGCCGTCGTGGGTATGGCAATTTTTTGGGGGGATTTTTCTTCACATTTTCAAACAGTCCATTTATGTTGTCCAAAGGGCAATACATTTGGGGGAGGTGTTTTTCTCGACTGTGTAGCCTCGTTTCACTGCCAAAAATGAAATGAAACCATCTAGTATTCAGCGAAATAACAACACAATGTCAAATACAGGTAGCCTAGTCAAATCATTAACATCCGAGTCCACATAACATCCACGTCCACATGAACATTTACTCTCTCGCGGGCATGCCACTAACGGTCCGTATGTAGACAAACGTAGCTGCTGCTCATTCTGTTTTACATTGATAAATGGTTAAAGTAAGGCCCGCGTCAAGAGACACATGGCAGCTACACTGGTAGTATAGTTACGAACAGTACTACACCTGCACCTGTCAACGACACATTGTTCTGCTTCCACGAGCACATCCAATGCTAGCTACAGTAATTCTACATCTGTTGGGATACAGCTGGATGAGTCAACAGATGTGGCGGGCCTGGCACAGCTCCTGGTTTATGTCCGTTACGGTTATGGGGGGTCAATTAAAGAAGACATCCACTTCTGCAAATCACTGGAAACCAGGACAACAGGAGAGGATATTTTTAAAGTACTGGACAGGCCTGACAAGGTGGGGCAGAACCTGTTATGAGACTCACATTTTTCACTTGTTTTGCATGTTATTTTGGCATTAATGTGTCATATATCAGTTTGCAAACATTGTAAAAAATATATCCTTCAGTTAATAAAAGCCGCATACAGACATGGGCAGTGTCCGAAAACCTATACTAACATACTGTATAGTACATACTTAATGAGTATATACGACAAACTATATAAACTCAGCATAAAAAGAAACGTCCTCTCACTGTCAACTGCATTTATTTTCAGAAAACTTAATAACGTGTAAATATTTATATGAACATAACAAGATTCAACAACAGACATAAACTGAACAAGTTCCACAGACTAACAGATTGTTAAAAAAATGGAATGTGTCCCTTACAAACCCTCAGTCCAGCCTCTCTCAGCCTATTGCGGACAGTCTGAGCACTGATGGAGGGATTGTGCATTCCTGGTGTCACTCGGGCAGTTGTTGTTGCCATCATGTACCTGTCCCGCAGGTGTGATGTTCAGATGTACAGATCCTGTGGAGGTGTTTCACGTGGTCTGGCACTGCGAGGACGATCCGCTGTCCGTCCTGTCTCCCTGTAGCGCTGTCTTAGGCGTCCCACAGTACGGACATTGCAATTTATTGCCCTGGCCACATCTGCAGTCCTCATGCCTTCTTGCAGCATGCCTGAGGCACATTCACGCAGATGAGCAGGGACCCTGGGCATCTTTCTTTGGTGTTTTTCAGAGTCAGTAGAAAGGCCTCCTTATTGCCTACCATCTGTAAACTCTTAGTGTCTTAACAACCGTTCCACAGGTACATGTTCATTAATTGTTTATGGTTCATTGAACAAGCATGAGAAACAGTGTTTAAACCCTTTACAATGAAGATCTGTAAAGTTATTTGGATTTTTATGAATTGTCTTTGAAAGACAGGGTCCTGAAAAATGTACGTTTCTTTTTTTTGCTGAGTTTACTATTTAGCCATGTAAGTATACTGTAAACGAACGGTATCCTTTCAGTTGAGCATACTAGCGTAGCCCCATGCCTGTCTACAGGAAGTTGATGCTGGAAGTCAGAGCGTTCAGAGCGCAAACTGGCAGAGGACTAGGGTTGATCTGAGCGTTCTGACCATCACAACAGCAGTGAAGCCCACATCACAAGCTAACTGGCTAGCTACTTCCAGGTACAAATGAGAGAACACTTTACTCTGTCCATTTTACTCACCACAGCAGAGCTGGTTTGGCTGTTTTCATGTTATCCAGAGCATTGGTGACTGTAACTGTGTTGCTGGCAACAATTTAATGAGACTTTTTTGCCTTAATTTTCTGACACCGGCCATATTCAACGCGTGATGAGCATTCGGAAATTCATCAATTATTCTGCACTCTGGCTCTAAAATTAGAGTAGATAGCCTGAGCTGATTTATGTTCATTGAGAACGATAAAGACTATACCAATTAGCTAAGAATGATGTGAATAATCAAGTCAATAAATGTTCGGTAGATAGCATGTAGACAAGTTTGTAAGCTAGCTAACATACTGTCACCTACTGTCAATTGTACAACTGAATGCATTAATTTTTACATTATCATTGCAAGCCGTCATGACTCTCAAAAGCCGCGACAGCAGCTGTTTACTTCCGAAGATAACTTTAGCGCCGCCCTAAAAGCCCGATTCAAATTCAACACAAATCTTCAAATAGGTATGCAATGACGCATACCAACTCTTTATAGTGTTTTATTTACATTTTAGAGACAGTTGGACAGATTGGGTGAAAAAGCTATTTTCCCACAAGGCTTATCTCCCCCTTCCCTTTCACTAAGTTTCGCTTCCCCAGGCTCTATTTTTAAAAAGACTCGACAGAGCTCATTGCCTTTAATTACTTTAATTACGCAGAGCTCATTGCCTTCTTTAATTACGCAGATTGCCTTCTTTAATTACGCAGAGCTCATTGCTTTAATTACGCAGAGCTCATTGCCTTCTTTAATTACGCAGAGCTCATTGCCTTCTTTAATTACGCAGAGCTCATTGCCTTCTTTAATTACGCAGAGCTCATTGCCTTCTTTAATTACGCAGAGCTCATTGCCTTCTTTAATTACGCAGAGCTCATTGCCTTCTTTAATTACGCAGAGCTCATTGCCTTCTTTAATTACGCAGAGCTCATTGCCTTCTTTAATTACGCAGAGCTCAATTACGCAGAGCTCATTGCCTTCTTTAATTACGCAGAGCTCATTGACTTCTTTAATTACGCAGAGCTCATTGCCTTCTTTAATTACGCAGAGCTCATTGACTTCTTTAATTATGCAGAGCTCATTGCCTTCTTTAATTACGCAGAGCTCATTGACTTCTTTAATTATGCAGAGATCATTGACTTCTATAATTACGCAGAGCTCATTGCCTTCTTTAATTAAGCAGAGCTTGGCGGCATGAAGGTCTCGTCATTGATTTTTCTTGGCAACGGGAGAAATTGTACTTTACAATGATATTTATCTTACTTTTGACCTGGAAGTATTACATTTTTTTGGGCACTAAAATAAGGTCAATTGTACGTTACAGTGCAATATACAGAAGTGCTATGATATGCTATGTGGTTCGTAACCATAGCGTAGCCAACACATTGTCAGCCAAAATAACGTTTAGCGTAACTTATTTGAGAAGTCATTACTTTACTACATTGCTCAACATTGTCTTAGCTTTGTCATATTTAGTTAAAGCAATTCATTTGTATCCGCTCTTGTTGGACTTTGGCTGCATACTTTCCACCTTTTTCCTCAAATTTGAAAATGTTGTGAAGCCACACCCATTTTCTAAAGAATTGCATTTTATGGGCCCTAAAAGTAAGGAAATAGTGTCCACTGCGTGTATACTTCGTAATTCGCAAATGTAGTACGACATCCGGGAACTTTTGGCATACTAACTCGATCCATACTATGACCAACAAGCATACTACATACTCAATATACATCACACATAGTAGGTTAGTGTGGTTAGTTTGAGTATTCAACCACAACCATGGTCTCTTTTTTGTTTTCTTGAGTAAGGCAGCTCCAAAATGAAGGGGTTTCAGCCTTGCTCAGTGCTTTCTGTGGTGGTGGGGCAAGCCAGCAGAAAATACGGAGCGTTGCACTGTGATTGGCTCAGTGTTCTGTCACTCACGGGGACACTACTTCACCACCAAGTCTAAGGATAGAGCTCTAAAATTCGAAAAAAAAAAAAAAAAAGCATTGCTGAACCGGGTTTTGCGTGTGCAATTCGATGATTAGCCGTGAGCTTTTGGAGTTAGCTAGCTAGTTTTCACCTATTTGCCTAATAGCCTAGTTAGATAGTACCACGTTAGCTGAAGACAACCTTATGAATAGCATTGTTAGTCTTCAGTCTTGATAGTCTCTTTTGTCCAGAGCACCATGAGGTATAGCTTGTCAACACTCATCAATCTCTTAGTACAGTTTACTATATCTGTAGAGACGGAACTCTCAACCATTTACAATATTCACAACTTGATACTAGAACACATCCAACAAATATAGCATTTTGCATTCATCGTAATTGACAGCACATTTAGCAACCACTGAGTTAGAGCTACTCTTTATTTCCTGAGAGGTGACCTGGTTAAATGCTCACCACACCACCACACCATCTGCTCTACAAGCTCAGGTTCTCACAGAGATGCTACTTCAGTGTAGGGTGGTCATTCACCCCCACCTCATATACAGATATATGATCTTAAATTAAACTATATGTTCACAGCAAAATAATCCTGCAGCAACCGGATTTAAACATTTAGTCCAACATGTTGCTTGATTGGTGGTTAGGCTATTAGCTGGCCAAAATTAGGCGACATGAAAAGTGCAATACTGCTAAAATCTGCATTTCCTGTGGTTAACGACAATTCTTAGCAACAAAAGAGTGACCAAATTAAGATCCTTCATCTGTAGACCTACACCATATTTGCTGCTATCCAACTTTAGTGTAATTTACTAATAAGTATTTGCACTGTTTTATCAATAAGGTACAAAACACACTAAAAAGCTAAAACATGAAACTGTCTTAATTTATATGATTGTCTTATTCCTTTTTTCCATCAAAGGTTTAGTAAATCAGGTAATTAGTGTTCATACACAAACACACTCACTCAGTACTTACAGAGTAACACACAGAGCAAGGTGGGCTCCATTCTGTCCTGCTGGAACTCTGAACTACAGTTCTTCTGACAAACCCCTCTACTTCCTATATGATGACAGACGGATTAGTTCACGCCTCTTTACCGTCACACAGAGAAATAGAGAGAAGCATTCTACAGAAATGTACGAAGACTGTGAAAAAAAGAGTAACAGTTGCTGGTGAGTTTATTTTCTGACAAACATCTTGTGATTAGCTACATGGACTCACACTGGTTCCTTCCTCTTTATTGGATAAAAGGAGGGTGAAATGAGAATAGATACCTGAGATGAGATCAGAGCTTGTAGTTTGATATCATAGTGTGCAGATGGTTGTTTCATCTCTCCACCCACAATGCACAGATAGATAGCTAGATAGATACTGACTATAGGCCTCCCTTCAAGCCTAGGGTGCTAACCTCAGTTGTTCCACTTAGCCCAAATAGACATCTTCACCCCCACCTCCTACTGCTCAGTAATAGCATGTGTCAAAACCACAGTCAGCTAGCTCACTTATTCATTACTCAGATGGTTCTGAGGGACACATTTAGTTAAAAACTGTCTACATAGACATGTATTTGTTAGTGTGTTGTTTATGAGATGTGTATCAGGATAATGTATTTTTCATGTGTATGTGTGTCTGGTCGTTTCAGTCAACAGAAAAATCTCATTGATTTATCAAGACTAGTCCCCATAATTGTATCAGTGAATGGTGATAAAATAGTTATTGCTATTGCTTCAAATCCTATTGGGAATCAATTTAAATAAATAATACACACCACTTTTATCAGCACATTACTCAACACTAGTGAGACTCATGTTGCCTACGGAAGGCCTACAGTATATCGAAAAATATGACGTGACTCTCCATCAATAATTACATATAGAGGATTGGAGGATTCTAAATTAAAACCAAAAGCTGCCTCATGGGTCTCCCGGTGGAGACCGGCACGGGTATCTGTAGCAACGCATTTTGCATTGCGATGCGGTGGAGAGGGTAGTAAGTTTTAAGTTCCTCGGCGTACACATCACGGACAAACTGAATTGGTCCACCCACACAGACAGAGTGGTGAAGAAGGCGCAGCAGCGCCCCTTCAACCCCAGGAGGCTGAGGAAATTCGGCTTGTCACCAAAAGCACTCACAAACTTCTACAGATGCACAATTGAGAGCATCCTGTCGGGCTCTATCACCGCCTGGTACGGCAACTGCTCCTCCCACAACCGTAAGGTTCTACAGAGGGTAGTGAGGTCTGCACAACGCATCACCGAGGGCAAACTACCTGCCCTCCAGGACACCTACACCACCCGATGTCACAGGAAGGCCATAAAGATCATCAAGGACAACACCCACCCGAGTCACTGCCTGTTCACCCCGCTATCATCCAGAAGGCGAGGTCAGTACAGGTGCATCAAAGCAGGGGCTGAGAGACTGAAAAACAGCTTCTATCTCAAGGCCATCAGACTGTTAAACAGCCACCACTAACATTGAGTGGCTGCTGCCAACATACTGACTCAACTCCAGCCACTTTAATAATGGAAATTGATAGACATTGATGTAAAAATACATCACTAGCCACTTCAAACAATGCTACTTAATATAATGTTTACATACCCTACAGTACTCATCTCATATGTATATGTATATACTGTACTCTATGATCTACTGCATCTTTATGTAATACATGTATCACTAGCCACTTTAAACTATGCCACTTTGTTTACATACCACACATTACTTATCTCATATGTATATACTGTACTCGATACCATCTACTGCATTTTGCCTGTGCCGTTCTGTACCATCACTCATTCATATATCTTTATGTACATATTATGTATCCCTTTACACTTGTGTGTATAAGGTAGTAGTTTTGGAATTGTTAGGTTAAATTACTTGTTGGTTATTACTGCATTGTCGGAATTAGAAGCACAAGCATTTCGCTACATTCACATTAACATCTGCTAACCATGAGTATGTGACAAATAACATTTGATTTGATTTGATTAGAATGCTGCGCCACTGGGGAGGCCCCATCCACAAAGTATGAAAATACAGAGAGGTGTTGGTAAAGGTATATTGTCCTGCAAACAGCCCATAATGGGCTATTATAATACTGTACATGGTGTCCAGGTCAGGATAACCAAAACATTTCTTTATTAAAGACTATCAGAAAGAATGTAGGTGCTTATTTCTTTTCATCCAAAGCCATGAATGAGTGAGTCACTCAGCTTTATGTAGGTGCCGCTACAGTATATGACTGTGCCATAAACTTGATAATATATAACAATATTTTGGAGGTTATTTCATTTTCAAAAAAACAAAAATGAGCGATTGTAATATGAATAAATGCCAAAATATTTGTATTTGTAAAGGCCAAAACATGAATTGCTGTTTTTAGAGGGAGAGAAATGCTGGGCCAATTGTGCGCCACCCTATAGGACTCCCAATCACTGTTCGGATGTGATACGTAATAATAACAATAGTACTTTTTGTTGGATTATTTGTTTTGTCTTTTCTGGTGGATTAAAGTGAAATTGCAACCAATCAAATCAAATCAATGTTTATTTGTCACAGTGAAATGCTTACTTATAGGCTCTAACCAATAGTGCAAAAAAAGGTATTAGGCGAACAATAGGTAAGTAAGGAAATGAAAACAACAGTTTTATTTTGTCCTAGACTTGGCACTCCGGTACCGCTTGCCATGCGGTAGTAGAGAGAACAGTCTATGACTGGGGTGGCTGGGGTCTTTGACAATTTTTAGGGCCTTCCTCTGACACCGCCTGGTGTAGAGGTCCTGGATGGCAGGCAGCAATCACGGCCGGTTGTTATACAGCCAACCGAACTAAGAAATACATTTGACGATAGAATTCTCCCCCTACCCCTCCGTCTAGGAAAGTTTATTGTCCAGCTACATGCTAATAGCCATAATGACGCTGTGCAACGTGACCATGAGTGTTTGAAAGAGTATTCTCCAGTAAGCAACAATTTGTTTACCTTCATTAACTTTGTTTAAATATTTCTGTAATTCAGTGATATTTATTCCCATAGTAATTCATTATCGATACATAACCAAATAAACAATGGCATTTTGAAAGAGTATTTGTATCATTATTTTATTAACAAAAAAAATAAAGATGCCATTATTAGTTACATTGTTTTAGTTTGAACGTGCAGACGAGCATTAAGAACAGCGTTTCCTTTGTCAGTGCCGTTATTAGTGCAATGCACCTTAAAGTGTTGCTCTGTGCGACCCAGTGTGGCGGGGAATCCCATGGGCTATGTCCGTCTACTGTGCGTGGCTCTGCGGCCCATCCCATGCCGCTTGCCCTCATGCATTGAACCTTGTGCGCTTTCTGTGGATACAGCTGGAGAACTGCAAGGCAATCCCATTGTGCGCCACTTGGGAGCATATACAGTTGAAGTCCGAAGTTTACATACACTTAGGTTGGAGTCATTAAAACTTGTTTTTCAACCACTCTACTTAGTGCATGACACAAGTAATGTTTCCCAAAATTCTTTACAGACAGATTATTTCACTTATAATTCACTGTATCACAATTCCAGCGGGTCAGAAGTTTACATACACTAAGTAGACTGTGCCTTTAAACAGCTTGGAAAATTCCAGAAAATTATGTCATGGCTTTAGAAGCTTTTGATAAGCTAAATGACATCATTTGAATCAATTGGAGGTGTACCTGTGGATGTATTTCAAGGCCTACCTTCGAACTCAGTGCCTCTTTGCTTGACATCATGGGAAATCAAAAGAAATCAGCCAAGACCTCAGAAAAAAATTGTAGACCTCCACAAGTCTGGTTCATCCTTCGGAGGAATTTCCGTAATGCTTGAAGGTACCACCTTCATCTGTACAAATAATAGTTTGCAAGTATAAACACCATGGGACCACGCAGCCATCATACTGCTCAGGAAGGAGACGCGTTCTGTCTCCTAGAGATGAAGGTACTTTGGTGCGAAAAGTGCAAATCAACCCCAAAACAACAGCAAAGGACCTTGTGAAGATGCTGGAGGAAACAGGTACAGAAGTATCTATATCCACAGTAAAAACGAGTCCTATATCGACATAACCTGAAAGGCCGCTCAGCAAGTAAGAAGCCACTGGCCCAAAACAGCCATAAAAAAGCCAGACTACGGTTTGCAACTGCACATGAAGAAATGTCCTCTGGTCTGATGAAACAAATAGAACTGTTTGTCCATAATGACCATCATTTTGTTTGGAGGAAAAGGGGGAGGCTTGCAAGCCGAAGAACACCATCCCAACTGTGAAGGATGGGGATGGCAGCGTTATGTTGTGGAGGTGCTTTGCTGCAGGAGGGACTGGTGCGCTTCACAAAATAGAATGCATCAGGAAAATGATGTGGATATATTGAAGCAACATCTCAAGACATCAGTCAGGAAGTTAAAGCTTGGTCGCAAATGGGTCTTCCAAAGCATACTTCCAAAGTTGTGGCAAAATGGCTTAAGGATAACAAAGTCAAGGTATTTGAGTGGCCATCACAAAGCCCTGACCTCAATCCTATCGAAGATTTGTGCGCAGAACTGAAAAAGCGTTTGTGAGCAAGGAGGCCTACAAATCTAACTCAGTTACACCAGCTCTGTCAGGAGGAATGGGCCAAAATTCACCCAACTTATTGTGGGAAGCTTGTGGAAGGCTACCTGAAACGTTTGACACAAGTTAAACAATTTAAAAGCAATCCTACCAAATACTAATTGAGTGTATGTAAACTTCTGACATGCTGGGAATGTGATAAAATAAATAAAAGCTGAAATAAATCATTCTCTCTACTATTATTCTGACATTTCACATTCTTAAAATAAAGGGTTGATCCTAACTGACCTAAAACAGGGAATTTTTACAAGGATTACATGTCCGGAATTGACATAGACCCTATTGAACAGGTAAGAGTAACTGTCTCTCCAGGGTACAGAGTGCTGTTGGGCTGGATGGTCAGAACAGGTTTCTCTGCATAGACACAATCAACACAATACCATTACCTTATACTTGTTACAGTATCATGAGAGAAATAAAACACATTTGTTTTACTTTTCTACACAGAACATACAGACACAACCGAATACTGACACGTACATCACGAATGACTCAGTATAAATAGTGTATCAATCACCTATTTCAATTGAATCACCTATTTCTTTAAAATAAACTATGACTGAGAAAGGAAAAGCAGTGACAGAGACAAAGAGGATGAAACATAAAGATGTTTGATCAAATAAATGAATATCTAGCATCATCTTCACAAGTGTCCACAGTAGATTCAACAAAGACCAAGAAAGTCATTACAGTACAGACAATAATACATCGACAGTACTTTCAGTGTAGCACACAGAGCAAGGTGTTCTCCATTCTGTCCCACTGACCATCTCCGAACTACAGTTCTTCTGACAAACCGCTCTACTTCCTGTATGGTGAGTCTGATTACATCACACAGAGAAAAAGAGAGACAAGATTCTGCAGAAATGTATAAAGACTGAACAAAAGAACAGTAACTGTTATTTTCTGAGAAATGTATTTTTATGTTTGGCTACATTAGTTATATGGCCCCAACCTCTTTATTGGAGGAAAGAGGATGGAACTAGAAGAGAGATCTGAGATCAGATCTTGTGGTTTGACATCAGAATGTGCAGATGTTTGTTTCATGTTGCACTATGCACAGATAGATGGATACAGAAAGACAGACAGACAGACAGGAAGACATACATTGAGTGTACAAAACATTAAGGACACCTGCTCTTTCCATGCCATAGACTGAACAGGTTAATCCAGGTGAAATCCACTTCAATCAGTGTAGATGAAGGGGAGAAGACAGGTTAAAGAAGGATTTTTAAGCCTTGAGACAATTGAGACGTGGGTTGTGTATGTGTGCCATGCAGAGGGTGCACTGGCAAGACTAAATATTTAAGTACCTTTGAACGGGGTCTGGTAGTATGTGCCAGACACACCAGTTTGTTTCAAGAACTCTAACCCTGCTGGGTTTTTCATGCTGAAAAATTCCCTTGTGAATCAAGAATGGTCAAAAATGCTTTCTCTGTATACTGAGATATATATATATATGCAGGCCTAGCTAGCTAACCTACTTTGTGCCACTGCCCACAAAGGAAATGGACATCTTCAGCCACCCCCTCCCTTCATACACACACAGCTCTTCTCACCTCTCACTGTCACACTGCTGCTTAGGAGAATATGTCAAAACCACAGTCGGCAAAGTAACTAACTCCTCTCAGGGGTTTGGTGGTTGACTTGTTCATTAGACAGTTGAAGCTCAGTCTCAGCCGGCAGCTAGCCACATAACTGACATATCTATAAGGGACTATTTATCAGTTGTGCACTCGATCATTCTCTGAGGGACTGTTTTTGTTCATTTGGGTGACACGGCAGGAGTCGATGGACGGTTAAAAAAACAAACATTTTTTCCGGCATCTCACAAACAGTGTCAGCAGCGTCTCTAGACTATTTTCCTACTGAGCCGACTGAGAGCTGAGGTAGTTTTTTCACGTCTCATGCCCTCGGCCTGTGCCTGAGTGTGTTACCTAACCGTGTGAGAACACTAAACTACCTACTACATAACACTCTATATTAAGTTGAGAGTTGCAATTGGAACATTGCATTCCAAAGTTCGTGTCCAGTGTTCCCTACAGTTCCTGTGGCTGTGACACAAATGTTTTTTAGTCAGAATAAGAAAGCTACAGATGCTTTAAAGAGAAACAGAGAATGAAATGAGCATGTCCTGTTTCTCTCAAGTCAACTTCCTCTTTCTGTAAAAGGAGTGGACACAGCAACACTGTGGTCTTACTGTGGGTGGACAAGATCTGAGGAAGGAGTTTTGGGATAAAAGTCAATATTGCATTTACAATACCCGGTCATGTTTACATTTTCAGTAGAATCTGTAGTTTTACTAGGAAAGGTGGAAAGGTGTCAAAGGTTTGACTTCATGGCACATGTGACATTTATCAGTTGGTTTAGGAGCTATTTGGAGGTCAACTGTGTGTGAATGTTCTTGCGTTACAGCACAAACAAGGTAGGTCTGCCAACTGTTCAAAGAAATAACCCAGGAAAGTAGTGATCAGTGTGATAGATTAAATGTAAAGGAGATATTAATATGACAAGTGAACTACAGTATACGGTATACAAAAATAACATTGCCATTCATCTCTCTGTTAAACACAAAAAGCCCCACACACACAAACAACTGACCTGGTCCAACCTTTGTTTTGTATGGTCAGAAAGGTGACAAACGTATGTGGAATAGGGACATACTCTCTGTGAGAGAGTAGGTTTAGGATTTAGGTTTAGGAGCTCTCTCTCTGTGAGAGAGTAGGTTTAGGAGCTCTCTCTCTGTGAGAGAGTAGGTGTAGGAGCTCTCTCTCTGTGAGAGAGTAGGTGTAGGAGCTCTCTCTCTGTGAGAGAGTAGGTGTAGGAGCTCTCTCTCTCTGTGAGAGAGTAGGTGTAGGAGCTCTCTCTCTGTGAGAGAGTAGGTTTAGGAGCTCTCTCTCTGTGAGAGAGTAGGTTTAGGAGCTCTCTGTGAGAGAGTAGGTTTAGGAGCTCTCTCTCTGTGAGAGAGTAGGTTTAGGAGCTCTCTCTCTCTCTGTGAGAGAGTAGGTTTAGGAGCTCTCTCTCTGTGAGAGAGTAGGTTTAGGAGCTCTCTCTCTGTGAGAGAGTAGGTTTAGGAGCTCTCTCTCTGTGAGAGAGTAGGTTTAGGAGCTCTCTCTCTCTGTGAGAGAGTAGGTTTAGGAGCTCTCTCTCTGTGAGAGAGTAGGTTTAGGAGCTCTCTCTCTGTGAGAGAGTAGGTTTAGGAGCTCTCTCTCTGTGAGAGAGTAGGTTTAGGATCTAGGTTTAGGAGCTCTATCTCTGTGAGAGAGTAGGTTTAGGAGCTCTCTCTCTGTGAGAGAGTAGGTGAAGACACCATAAAGTACAAAATATCAAGTTAGTAGCCTAGATTTACTAAATATACACAGGCAACAACCCAAAAGGAAAAGCCTCTGTATCAGGATTAACCTGTCCTCTCTACATGAAGAGGGCAAGACTGAGAGAAACCAGAGAGGAAGAGTTGAAACGAGACGGATACATGTCCCAAAAATCTGTCTTCTCCATCATGTGGTGTTTTCACTGTTTTTGTATGGAGGGCATTAAGAAAAAATAAAAATAATGATTGAACGGCTTACTTGCTGCTTGTTTGATCAAATAGAAGTTTCGTAATGATGAGGTTGTTACGAGTGTTCTGACGGAAGTAGGAGGAATAAACACGATTCAGTAAGAAGGTTCTAGAGCTCAACATGTCTTCTCCATGCAACACATTACTGAGATCTGTTACAGTATCTGACAACAACACCATGACATTGATGCACTGACACACATCTCTCTTTTTGTTGAGTCATGCTAGAATAACACAGTGGGATATAAGAATATTTGTAAAATGTATTGTAGGACATGGTGATACAGTAGTAGTAGTGGTAGTGGTAGAGGTATTAGTAGTTGCATTGTTCATACACACTGGTTGATATTTTGTCATTTTAAAACCATGAAAGAGGATCAAAAGCCTAATACCTTAAATTACTACACCTCACCACATCCTTTACCTGCCTTGGACAACAGACTGCAGAGACAGTATGTAAATATGAGAACAGTGTCACTGTCACCGGTTATATAAATAGATTCACAGAAAACAACAGTCGTTTCCACAAATAGAGTCAAATTAATAAGTGTTGTAATATGAAATGAATACACACTGTAACTACAGCGAGCCAGAATCCTGCCTGCAGTACATTCTAATGAACATGACAAGCCAACTGTCTTCGTTCTGCCTTTAGAGATGGTATCAGTATGACTGCAGTACATTGATATTACCACAATATTCTAATAAAGCCCAGGGGAAAATAGGAACCCAATATGAGTTATGTACCTCACCACCACACTGTTCTCACTCAGCATCCTCCTGGGATGTGTGTGTGTGTGTGTGTGTGTGTGTGTGTGTGTGTGTGTGTGTGTGTGTGTGTGTGTGTGTGTGTGTGTGTGTGTGTGTGTGTGTGTGTGTGTGTGTGTGTGTGTGTGTGTGTGTGTGTGTGTGTATACACACATCATCCCACAGACTCAATGAGGAAGACAGTATTCAATCAAAAACTTTAACCAGTAACAGGTTTTCGAGGATAAGCCATAAAGCTGAATTGTTCCTGGTCTTTTAGCAACCCCCTCAGAGCTGGGCCTGTAAATACCACATAGCCTTACATCCCATGCATTTAGTCATGATCAAATATGTTTTTGTCACTGACATTTCATTGTGTTTGAATGTATGACAAACATATTTATTACTGAATGGGAAGAGTAAAACTGGAAATTGTACTGTAAAATGATTTTATCATTTTTGGGGTCAATTCATGACAATTAATATACTGTAGTAAATGTCCCCTATTGATCCCTTTCATGATCTCTTTGTTTTGAGGTGTTTCTCACATACTGTGAAAGTGGACACTGAGCACTGAAACATTCTATTTTGTCTAGGTGTTTTCAGAAATACTTCATAAAACAGAGAGGAAATGTCCATTTCAACACCTTTATTTAAAAATGAATGATGAAAATCTCTATTGGCAACTAAGCTCACGAGGCATTTGCAAGTTATATTCTTTAAGATTCAGAGACATAGGGCCATGCATTATCATGCTGAAACATGAGGTGAAGGGGGCAGATTAATGGCATACAATGGGTCTCAGGATCTCAAATTGCCAATAAAAAATTAAATTGTGTTAGTTGTCCATAGCTTATGCCTGCCCATACCATAATGGTTAGAGTGTTGGGCCAGTAACCGAAAGGCTGCTGGATTAAATCTCCGTGCTGACAAGGTAGAAACCTGTCATTACGCCCCGGAACAAGGCAGTTACCCCACGGTTCCTAGGCGTTCATTGTAAATTAGAATTTGTTCTTAACTGACTTGCCGAGTTAAATAAATGTATGTAAAAAAACAATAATTAATATACAATTAAAAACACTGCCACCACAACGTTGACAAAAGCAAACCGCTCACAAACAGGATGCCATACCCAATACTGTTTTAACCGTTATTAATCTGTGAAGAGCACTTCAGCGTGCCATCGAAGGTGAGCATTGCCCTCTGAAGTCCGTTACAACACCAAAGAGCAGTCAGTTCAAGACCCTGGTGAAGACGACGAGCAAAAAAGATACGTTACACTGAGACAGCTTCTGACACATTTTTTGGTGGAAACCCAGAGTTTCATCAGGTGTCCGGAAGTCTCAGACCATCCCACATGTGAAGATGCCGGATGTGGAAGTCCTGGGCTGACGTGGTTACACGTAGTTGTGAGGACGGTTCTCTGAAACTACTTTGGTGGCGGCTTATGGTGGAAAAATAAACATTCAATTCTCTAGCAATCTGGTTATAAGAATGGAGGCACAGATGTGATTGAGAGATAAGATGATGTACGTGTCACTGTCAGTCTGACTACATCACTCCATTTAGAATCCTGCTGCTGATGTGATCCCAGACAACTGTAGTCACCACTGTGGGAAAACTCAGCTGCACTGCACTCAGACTCCTCCCCCCTGTATGACACATCTGAGAGTGACAGACTCTCCACTGAATATCTGGGAGCAGATATCTGTATGGTCAGAACAGCCTTAGCCACTCCTGCACAAAATCAAACCAGGATGATACAATTGCCTTTCACATGTTATTTTGAGACGCAAAAACTCAAAATATGTCCAGCCAAAATCAACTTTAAGAGATGGAGGCTTGATGAAGTGAACAAATATCTACCATCGTAATCTTCAGTGTCCAGAGTTGATGTGTGTATTCAGCACTACAACAAAGAAAGTCACATTGCACCAATATTATCTCTAAATAAATAACAACATGCCATATTCATGTTACTGATCACCACATACTTTATACTTACTGGACTTCATTTTAAAGGTGCAATCTGCAATTTCCACAGATTTGAGCCCTTTTAAATGAATAATAGCCATTCATTCTGAAAGAGTATAACTTTTAATTGCCTCATAAGGAAAAAACACATGATTTCACATCAAATCAAATGTTTTGGAACACTACACACATCAAATCAAATTGTATTTGTCACATGCACCGAATACAACAGGTTTAGACCTTTCAGTGAAATGCTTACTTACAAGCCCTTAACCAACAATGCAGTTCAAGAAACAGTTAAAAATATTTACTCAATAAACTAAAGTAATAAATAGTCAAATTAAAAGAAAAAGAACAGGCACCACACTGTCAGGTCTCTGACCTCCTCCCTATATGCTTTGCCTATTTGATGGTTCGTCTGAGGGCATAGTGAGATTTCTTATAAGTGTCCCGCTCCATGAAAGCTGCAGCTCTAGACTTTAGCTCAGTGTGGATGTTCCCTGTAATCCAGGTCTTCAGGTTGGGATATGTACGTATGGTCACTGTGGGGACGACGTTGTCGATGCACTTATTGATGAAGATGGTGACTGAGGTGGTATACTCCTCAAATGTCATTGGTCATCTGACCACGTCCGTATTGAGCAAGTCACTGGTACTTCCTGCTTTAGTTTTTGCTTGTAAGCAGGAGTCGGGAGGATAGAATTATTGTCAGATTTTCCCAAATGGAGGGCGAGGGAGAGCTTTGTATGCATCTCTGTGTGTGGAGTAAAGGTGGTCTAGAGTTTTTTTCCCTCTGGTTGCACATGCAACATGCTGGTAGAAATCTGGTAAAACTGATTTAAGTTTGCCTGCATTTTTTAAAGTTTTTTTTAACCTTCATTTAACTTGGCAAGTCAGTTAAGAATAAATTCTTATTATCAATGATGGCCTAGGAACAGTGGGTTAACAGCCTGTTGTTCAGGGGCAGAACTGCAGATTTTTACCTTCTCGGGATTTGAACTTGCAACCTTTCGGTTACTAGTCCAGCTCTCTAACCACCAGGCTACCCTGTCACATTGAAGTCCCCAGCCACTAGGTGCACCACTTCTGGATGCACATTGTCTTGTTTGCTTCTGTCTTATATACAGCTTGTTGAGTACGGTCTTTGTGCCAACATCAGTTTGTGGTGGTAAATAGATGGCTACGAATAATATAGATGAGCACTCTCTTGGTGGATAGTGTGGTCTACAGATCATCATGAGGTACTCTACCTCAGGCGAGCAAAACCTCGAGACTTCTTTAATATTAGAAATCGTGCACCAGTTGTTATTTACAAACAGACATACACCCCGCCCCTCGTCCTACCAGACATAGCTTCTCTGTCCTGCCAATCCTCACATATGCATTCCTCTTTTCCAGGTGGATGGATCTTCACATGTGATCACATAACCTTTCACATGTGGAATCAATGAAAACCATTTGGTTTTGGAACACTTCACATGGGATGATATTTCATATGAAATTTCAGAGGTGGATATTTTTAACATTACATTTCACAGGTGATGCCCTAAAATGTGTCGTTAGGATGTCCCCGGAACGTCACACAGTCAGTGTTTTCAACTTTCTTATTTGACACACTTTGACATGATTACATTGTGATTGTTTATTTATACTGTAATTATTATTCAAGATATCCACTTGACCAAGAAAGAGATAGTAACTAAATGACTACCGACCCATTGAACTCAATTCCATCATTACGAAATACTTTGAGGGGCTTGTCAAAGACTACATCACATGCTCCCTCCCCGACACACACGACCCTCTCCATTTCCCCTACTGCCCTGACAGATCCATGAACAACACAATCGTCATTTCACTGCAAGCAGGCCTCACACACCCAGACAAGAGGAATGCATATCTGAGGATGCTGTTCATTGACTACAGCTCGGCCATCAATACCATAGTGCCCTCTAAGCTCACCAGAAAACTCATAGCCCTGGGACTGAACTCCTCCCTATGCAACTGGGTCCTGGACTTACTGACGGGCAGCACTCAAGTGGTGAAGATAGGCAACATTACTTCATCAACACGGATTCTCAACACAGGGGCCCCACAAGGGTGCATCCTCGGTCATCTGCTGTACTCCCTGTATACCCACGACTGCATGGCCTCAGCCAGTCCCAACTCCATCATCAAGTTCACTGGTGACACAACAATAGTAGGCCTGATTACCAACAGCGGCGAGACACCATACATGGAGGAGGTAGGCAATCTGCAGGTGTCGTGCCAGGTAAACAACCACTCCCTCACCTTCAGCAAAACAAAGGAGCTGATTGCGGACCTCAGGGGGAACCAGGTTGGACACGCCCCCATTCTCATCAATGGGGTTGCTGTGGAGACGGTCAAAAACTTAAAGTTCCTTGGCGTACATACAGTGCCTTGCGAAAGTATTCGGCCCCCTTGAACTTTGCGACCTTTTGCCACATTTCAGGCTTCAAACATAAAGATATAAAACAGTATTTTTTTGTGAAGAATCAACAACAAGTGGGACACAATCATGAAGTGGAACGACATTTATTGGATATTTCAAACTTTTTTAACAAATCAAAAACGGAAAAATTGGGCGTGCAAAATTATTCAGCCCCTTTACTTTCAGTGCAGCAAACTCTCTCCAGAAGTTCAGTGAGGATCTCTGAATGATCCAATGTTGACCTAAATGACTAATGATGATAAATACAATCCACCTGTGTGTAATCAAGTCTCCGTATAAATGCACCTGCACTGTGATAGTCTCAGAGGTCCGTTAAAAGCGCAGAGAGCATCATGAAGAACAATGAACACACCAGGCAGGTCCGAGATACTGTTGTGAAGAAGTGTAAAGCTGGATTTGGATACAAAAAGATTTCCCAAGCTTTAAACATCCCAAGGAGCACTGTGCAAGCGATAATATTGAAATGGAAGAAGTATCAGACCACTGCAAATCTACCATGACCTGGCTGTCCCTCTAAACTTTCAGCTCATACAAGGAGAAGACTGATCAGAGAAGCATCCAAGAGGCCCATGATCACTCTGGATGAACTGCAGAGATCTACAGCTGAGGTGGGAGACTCTGTCCATAAGACAACAATCAGTCGTATATTGCACAAATCTGGCCTTTATGGAAGAGTGGCAAGAAGAAAGCAATTTCTTAAAGACATCCATAAAAAGTGTTGTTTAAAGTTTGCCACAAGCCACCTGGGAGACACACCAAACATGTGGAAGAAGGTGCTCTGGTCAGATGAAACCAAAATTGAACTTTTTGGCAACAATGCAAAACGTTATGTTTGGCGTAAAAGCAACACAGCTCATCACCCTGAACACACCATCCCCACTGTCAAACATGGTGGTGGCAGCATCATCGTTTGGGCCTGCTTTTCTTCAGCAGGGACAGGGAAGATGGTTAAAATTGATGGGAAGATGGATGGAGCCAAATACAGGACCATTCTGGAAGAAAAGCTGATGGAGTCTGCAAAAGACCTGAGACTGGGACAGAGATTTGTCTTCCAACAAGACAATGATCCAAAACATAAAGCAAAATCTACAATGGAATGGTTCAAAAATAAACATATCCAGGTGTTAGAATGGCCAAGTCAAAGTCCAGACCTGAATCCAATCGAGAATCTGTGGAAAGAACTGAAAACTGCTGTTCACAAATGCTCTCCATCCAACCTCACTGAGCTCGAGCTGTTTTGCAAGGAGGAATGGGAAAAAATTTCAGTCTCTCGATGTGCAAAACTGATAGAGACATACCCCAAGCGACTTACAGCTGTAATCGCAGCAAAAGGTGCGCTACAAAGTATTTTAAGGGGGCTGAATAATTTTGCACGCCCAATTTTTCAGTTTTTGATTTGTTAAAAAAGTTTGAAATATCCAATAAATGTCCACTTCATGATTGTGTCCCACTTGTTGTTGATTCTTCACAAAAAAATACAGTTTTATATCTTTATGTTTGAAGCCTGAAATGTGGCAAAAGGTCGCAAAGTTCAAGGGTGCCGAATACTTTCGCAAGGCACTGTATGTGAGAGGAGCTGAAATGGTCAAACCACACAGCCACCGTGGTGAGAAGGGCTCGACAGCAACTCTTTAACCTCAGGAGGCTGATGAAATTCGGCATTTTCCCAAGGGGCCTCACAGTATTCTACAGGAACACCATCAAGAGCACACTGTCGGGCTGCATTACAGCCTAGTATGTCAACTGCATCACAGCCTGATACCGACAATTACCCTGCCCACACCTTAATGGACATTTGTATTTTTCATTGTCACAGTTGTAAATATGTATATATTATTTTTTATGTTTTTATTATTGTTTCATTTACACCTGAACTGTTGGATCTCAGAGTTTAAGTATTTCACTGTACACTGCTATTACATCTGTGACCTTATGCATGTGACTAAATAAACAACTAATCTAAATGCAACATGTCCTCACAAGCATTTCGCCAAACCCGCAATAACATCTGCTAAATATGTGTATGAGACCAATAAAATGTGATTTGATTGAAACTCACAATCTCTTGGTTCATGGCATTCCAATCTTCCACGGCACCGTTTGTGTGTCAATAACTAATTTCACCTATATTGCTAAACGTTGAACTTTACTGTAAATCTCAGCTTTGTTTAAAATACACTCAATAAAACCTATTATATTTATCAAAGTGATTCAGGAGTAACATTATAACAGAATAATATGCCCCACCAACATTATACAAATATACAGAAAAAACACAAGTTACTGAAGTAATTAAATTAAATCAATGATGTCAGATTAACTGATAACTAAAATATCAGTGCAGATGGCATTATTTTGCAAAGTGCGGTGATATAGGTATAGGTATTGGTATAGATATAGGAACAGGTAATTCATCTGTGGGGTACTTCTGAGAATGCAGAAGTACAGACTCTTTAGCGCAGCAGAAAGATCAGCATACCCCAAATTTAGAGGTTGTGAGTTTCAAATTCCAGGTGGGGTCATATTGAAGTGATCATGTCAAATGTACAGCATGTCGCTCACCTTAAAACTCATACACCATTTAATTACATCCCTTGCAAAAAAGACTCTATCTCGTGTGCGGTTTCACATTAAAATTGCATTTTCACATGTGAAACAACTGTTTTCACATGTTGAGCTGACATTTTCACATGTGAAAACAAGAGACTTGAGGTAAATCTTGAAACCACATGTTCACATGTATTAAATTCATATTATCACCACCTTTTCACCAGAGAAAAAATACGTTTCCACCTCACATGTGAATTGCAACAATTTCACGTGTGAAAAACTTTCACCTGAGAAAATCTAACTCTGTAGAATTGCATTTTCACATTTGAAAAAATTGTATATTTGCTGTTTTAGTTGTGAAAATGTTATCACGTTTAGTTTCATGGTATCACATTGAATATTTGTAGCCCCATGTTGTCTCATTTATTTCACGAGATCATGTTTCCATGTGCTATAATATTTGTAGTTTAATGACGTGTCGTTTACATTGACTCCGTAAGTCCAGCAGGCTAGTCTTTTTCTTATTTTTTATTTAATGTTTAATTTCTTACTATTATTGTTTTTTATTGGTGCGTAACTGTTATGAAAGTTGTATTGTCAATTTTGTTTTGTATTTAAAAGCCAATTTAAATGTGTACATGACACTGCAACAACATTTCCCCAGGGGAACAATAAAGTCAGTAAGTAAGTAATGTTATCACATGTCACTTTACATGTTGTCACCTACAGTACCAGCAGCATACCACCCTTCATCCCACTGCTGGCTTGCTTCTGAAGCTAAGCAGGGTCGGGCCTTGTCTGTCTCTGGATGGGAGACTGCTGGAAGTGGTGTTGGAGGGTCAGTAGGGGCCATTCTTTCCTCTGGTCTAAGGAGATCCCAGGGCAGTCTAGGTGACATTACCCTGCTTTGGTTGCTGTCTTTTTGATAGGAAGTTAAATGGTTGTCCTGACTCTCTGTGGTTATTAAAAATCCCATGTCACTTATTGTAAGACTAGGGATGTTAACCCTGGTGTCATGGCAACATTCCCAACCTGGCCCCCTTCCATCATAGCCACCTAATCATCCCCCTCATTACTAATTGGCATAATACAGTGTCTTCAGAAAGTATTCACACCCCTTGACTTTTTCCACATGTTGTTGTGTTACAGCCTGAATTTCAAATGGATTAGATTGAGATGCTTTGTTACTGGCCTACACACAATACCCCATAGATTATTACAAATGAAAAGCAGACATTTCTTGAGTCAATAAGTATTCAAACCCTTTGTTATGGCAATTTAAGGCAAGCCTAAATAAGTTCAGAAGTGAATTGTGCATAACAAGTAACATAATAAGTTTCATGGACTCACTATGTGTGCAATGATAGTGTTTCACATGATTTTTGAATGACTACCTCATCTCTGATCCCCACACAGACAATTATCTCTAAGGTCCCTCAGTTGAGAAGTGAATTTCAAACACAGATTCAACCACAAGACCAGGTTTTTCAATGCCTCTCAAAGACGGGCACCTATTGGTATATGGACACAATTTAAAAAAGCAGACTTGAATAACCATTTGAACATGGTGAAGTTGGTAATTACACTTTGGATGGTGTATCAATACACCCAGTCACTACAAAGATACAGGTGTCCTTCCTTACTAACTTGCCAGAGAGGAAGGAAACTACTCAGGAATTTCATCATGAGGCCAATGTTGACTTTTTAAAACAGTTTGAGTTAAATGGCTGTGATAGGAGAAAACTGAGGATCGATCAACATCATTGTAGCTACTCCACGATACTAACCTAATTGACAGAGTGAAAAGAAGGAAGCCTGTACAGAATACAAATATTCCACAACATGCATTCTGTTTGCAACAACATACTAAAGGAATTCTGCAAAAAATGTGGCAAAGCAATACTGTTTTTTTTGTCTGAATACAGAGTGTTATGGTTGGAGCAAATACAATACAATACATTCATCATGAGTTCCACTCCTCATATTTTCAAGTGGTGACTGCATCATGTTATGGGTTTGCTTGCAATCGAGGACTGGGGAATTTTTCAGGATAAAAAATAAACAGAGTTAAGCACAGGCAAAATCCTAGAGAAAACCTAGTTGTCTGCTTTCCACCACACCTTGGAGATTAATTCACCTTCCAGCAGGACAATAACCTAAAACACAATGCCAAATCTACAATGGAGTTGATTACCACGAAGAAAGTCAATGTTCTTGAGTGGCTGAGATACAGTTTTGACTTTACTTAAAAATCTATGGCAAGACCTGAAAATGGTTGTCTAGCAATGATCAACAGCCAATTTGACAGAGCTTGAATCATTTAAAAATAACAATGGGCAAATATTGCACAGTCCAGGTGTAGAAAGCCAAGATAAACCAAGAAAAACTCACAGCTGGAATCAATGTCAAATGTGATTCTGTAAAGTAATGACTCAGGGGTGTGAATAATTATGTAGTTATGTAAACTTCATGTTCAATAGATTTGCAAACATTTCTAAAAACGTGTTTTCACTTTGTCATTATGGGTATTGTGTGTAGATGGGTGAGAAAAGTAAACAATTTAATACATGTTGAATTCAGGCTGTAACACAACAAAATGTGGAATTAGTCAAGGGGTATGAATTCTTTCTGAAGGCACTGTATCACTCCTCACCTCTCCACCTAATAGCTGATGTGTGGTGATCGTTCTGACACAGACATGGTTGTTTTGCATCATCCAGGTGGGTGCAACACATTGCTGGTGGATGAGGTGAGTTTCCCCCTACTATGTAAAGCGCTTTGAGTACCTCAGTTGGTTAAAAAGCGCTATATAAATTCCAAATATAACACAGAATATACTGTTATGTAATGACAATGTTTGCTAACAATATCAGTGTAAACAAACACTGTACATGAATGAATTCCCCTAGCAACATTCCTCAGCTGTACACCACAACAAGTGGCAGGGTGGACGTTTTGTGGTAGTTTCGTTTACGGACTGCAGCTTTAAAATGGCCAGAGACTTACCATGTCCTGCAATATCATTTTAGTACCATTTACTAATAAGCATTTGCACTGTTTTATCAATAAGGAATAAAACACAAAAAAGCTAAAGTATAAAATTGTCTTAACATACATGAGTAGTCTTTTTTCCATCAAAGGTTTAGTAAATCAGGTAATTAGTGTTCATACACAAACACACTCACTCAGTACTTACAGAGTAACACACAGAGCAAGGTGGGCTCCATTCTGTCCTGCTGGAACTCTGAACTACAGTTCTTCTGACGAACCCCTCTACTTCTTATACGATGACAGACGCCTCTTTACCGTCACACAGAGAAATAGAGAGAGAAGCTTTCTACAGAAATGTACAAAGACTGAGAGAAAAAAGAGTAGCGGTTAAAGCCGTGTTTCTTTTCTGACCAACTTCTCTGTATAGCCCCACACTGCATGATGTCACACTGGTTACTTCCTCTTTAGCCAGCTAGCCAGCTAACCTCAGTTGTTCCACTGCCCACACAGGAAATATAACAAGTTCAGACAACCCCTAACTTTCTTGAGTGGCACAGTGGTCTAAGGCACTGCATCTCAGTGTGAGAGGTGTCACTACAGACCCTGGTTTGATTCCAGGCTGTATCACAACCGGCCGTGATTGGGAGTCCCATAGGGTGCCACACAATTGGCCCAGCGTCGTTATTTGGCCCTGTCCGGGGGCCACAGTGTCTCCTGACCCCTCCTGTCTCAGCCTCCATTATTTATGCTGCAGTAGTTTGTGTCGGGGGGCTATGGTCAGTTTGTTATATCTGGAGTACTTCTCCTGTCTTATCCGGTGTCCTGTGTGAATTTAAGTATGCTCTGTCTAATTCTCTCTTTCTCTCTTTCTTTCTCTCTCTCGGAGGACCTGAGGCCAAGGACAATGCCTCAGGACTACCTGGCATGATGACTCCTTGCTGTCCCCAGTCCACCTGGCCGTGCTGCTGCTCCAGTTTCAAATGTATTGCCTGCGACTATGGAATCCTGACCTGTTCACCGGACGTGCTAACCAGTACCAGACCTATTATTTGACCATGCTGGTCATTAATGAACATTTCAACATCTTGGCCATGTTCTGTTATAATCTCCACCCGGCACAGCCAGAAGAGGACTGGCCACCCCTCATAGCCTGGTTCCTCTCTAGGTTTTGGCCTTTCTAGGGAGTTTTTCCTAGCCAACGCGCTTCAACACCTGCATTGCTTGCTGTTTGGGGTTTTAGGCTGGGTTTCTGTACAGCACTTTGAGATATCAGCTGACGTACAAAGGGCTATATAAATACATTTGATTTGATTTTGATTTGAACCTCAGTTGTTCCTCTGCCCACAAATAGACATCTTCACCCCCACCTTCTTCCTCCTCCTCACCCCCTCTCTTCACACACATTACTGATTTGTAGTAGCATGAGTCAAAACCACAGTCAGCTAGCTAACTCCATTATTCAGATGGATCTGAGGAATACTTTAGGTTAAAGACTGACCACATAGATATGTCTTTGTTATTGTGTTGTTTATGTGATGTGTATCAGGGTAATTGTTCATGTATTTTGCATGTGTGTGTGTTGTTTAGTTTGTATGTGTGTGTGTGTGTGTACGTCAGAAGCATACACATGCATTACCAAAAAACAGAGATGGGAGGAGTTTCAAAGCTGGGAAACTGGGTACATGAATCAAAACATTTTAGCGTTTCCCAATTTATTCCAATAATTTACCTCTAAATATATGAAAGTGTATTTTTGTAGATTGTAGAGTGTGCGACACTTGTACAACATGTCAAGGAGCAAACATAAATAGAGAGAGAAAGGTTAAAGGGGAAAAGCAGTCAGACTTCACCTTCAGAGGGTACTTCCAGGTAGATATCAGCCCCCTCTTTTTTTTGTAAACAATTTTTTTACCTTTTTTACTGGGCAAGTCAGTTAAGAACAAATTCTTATTTTCAATGACGGCCTGGGAACAGTGTGTTAACTGCCTGTTCAGAGACAGAATGACAGATTTTGTACCTTGTCAGCTCAGGGATTTGAACTTGCAACCTTCCGGTTACGAGTCCAATGCTTGAACCACTAGGCTACACTGCCGCCACTTCAGGGACAGGCCTGTAAGTACACATTCTAGTGGATCACAATAAAGAAACTAATATGGTCGTTGGTCACATAGCAACAGCATAAGCCCTCAGTCTACTGGGTCTGCCATCTTATTCTTTCCTCTCTCTATCTCATCATAATAGTACAGACATGGAACACTTCTGTATGGGTTCATATCAGTAGAAGTCAATCTGAATGTGGTTTACAGAATACTGTCAGCAACTATGGAGATTTTGTTAGAAAGTGTTACATAATAAGAAATGTATAGAAACATTCAAGCATTGTTTCAACTCAGAAATACAGAAAGTAAAATGAATATGTACTTAAATCAAGTTATATTTCAAAGCAATTCAATGATGTGGGGAATCATCACTTTTATTTGATATATGAGAATAATTACAAAACGCATACCTTCTCCATTTTAAGTTCCATAGCGGAACACTCATCTGACTTTTTTATTTTACCTTTATTTAACCAGGCAAGTTAGTTAAGAACAAATTCTTATTTTCAATGACGGCCTGGGAACAGTGGGTTAACTGCCTGTTCAGGGGCAGAACGACAGATTTGTACCTTGTCAGCTCGGGGGATTGAACGCTCTAACCACTAGGCTACCCTGCCGCCACTACTATAAAAACTACTGAAACCATTTTACAAAATACTTACATGTTGGAAATGCATATCTGCTGTAAAACTTGTAAAAATTTATTTACAAAATACTTAGACAGTATTTGAAAATGAATATAAGTCAAAAGTTTGTGGAGTTTAAAGGTAGATTCAGCGATTTGACATAGATGTAGAAAGTAAACTGCATAGTGGTTCAATTTCCACAACAACTAAGAATGTTGAAGCATGAGGCTCAACTTCTCCTCTGTTTTGGTCCGGTGACTACCAGACTGTGAACACCGTGAAGTGAACCCGTGCATATGTGCAGCTACTGTGTGAGACTGAAGTCCTGCATCTCGCTCATCTCAATATCTGCAGTGATACTTTTGGCAACGTAATTTCGCTGAGTCTACCTTTAATATAAAAATAAGTGTTAAAGATGCATTATGTAAATATACATTTTTAATAACAAACTATAGCTACGTGTTCCATCCTAACTGTTATAGTAGGTTGACCAACCAAGTATAAACACATCTTTAGTATTTAAAATTAGAATAAAAAACAGAAAAGATTCACGTACTGAATATACTGCATCCTCCTGCATGTAAAAAGCATGATGGTATTTAAAATACAACATATTGAAAAAAATACAACAAATTTGACTTTTAATTTAAAAAAAATGCACTACACTCTTGTTTAATTAGCAAACTGAAAGAAAGACAGATAAGTGTAATATAAAAAAATCCACATCAATCAACAATAACAAAGGGAAGATTACAAGCCACCAAAAGCTGAAATCGTCAACTTACAAACTCATAAAATTCAGCATTTGTGAAATTCCATTCAGTTATATTAAACTCAGTAAACACAATCATATATCAATGGTAAAAACAACAAAAAACGTAACAAACTGTAATGATCACACTGATGATTCGTTCTGTTCGATGACATCATCACATGGTATATGGTCTTGAGGAGATTTGACTGTTGAACACAAACCTACAGAAATATAATGGATGAAAGCAGCATTAGAGTTAAACTGATCCAACTGCTCTTTCAACTGTACACAGCTATAAAATGTAACCTATCAGAGAGCATGACATAAAGAAGGAGATTATCCAGCTGGATGAACTGGTTGTAAATACACTGAAATAAAGTTCTCACCTCGAGCCCTGCAGCATTTCACCGTCAGCACGATGGACACCAGTAGAAAAGGAGACACCACCAGTAGACCACACAGCAGCCTGGTCGAAGAGATGGAGACAACAGAACCTGGAGGGACTAGAAAAACACCTGTTTACCATCAAGACACATGAACACACACACACACACACACACACACACACACACACACTGCTCTTCTCACCTCTCACTGTCACCCAGCTCTCTGGTGATTCTCCTTCATCAGATGTACACTTATAGAATCCTTCATCTGACTTGGATACTGTAGGGATGGTCATCTCTCCTGTGGTCTCATTCTTGATGAGTGTTCCATCTTTGTAGAAATCAGTCTTGAGTTTAGGATTTGTTCCCTGATGTCTAAATGTACAGGTCAGAGTCAGAGTGTCTCCTTCAGTCACAGGATGGACAGGACTCTCCAGGATCACATCACCATCTGTGTAACATAATATATCAATAATACTGTACATCTGGAGTCATCACTCACAATACATCAACATCTTATGAGCTTGTACATTATTACATTGACATTTTAGTCACTGAGCAGATGCTCTTGTCCAGAGTGACTTACAGTTAGTTAGATAGCTAGGTGGGACAACCACATATCTCAGTCTTAGAAAGTACATTTTTCTTCAATAAAGTAACAACCAGAAAGGCAGTGCTAGCAAGGGGGGAAATTCAAGAGTTCTGTGTTTTTAGGGTGGGTGGATATTTTATGAGACGCAAACATTCAGTTACAGAACTGAAAATCATATCATACATACATGTAAAAAAAACACTGTGAATGTTGTACAACAGATGCTCATCACTGTGACGTTGACAGCATTACTGTACTCTCCTGACTCACAAAATAGCATTCATTTATCATAAAACTGTTTTCGACTCACCAGTAACGTTTATCTGGACTGGGTCACTGTACAGGGTGTAGTAGACTGGGTCTCCTCTCCCAGCTCTGCACCAGTACTGTCCTCCATCAGAGACACTGACCCTGCTGAGTGTGTAGGAGTATCCAGAGGTTGTGGTTACTGGTGTAGAGTCTGGTCTGTGTCTGTACCAGTAAAACTTCCATCCAGGAGACTCTACAGTACAGCTCAGTGTCACACTGTCTCCTGTGAATATACTCTCTTTGTCTGAAGTCAGTGTTGTCGACGGCTGATAGTCTGTTGGTATGTCAATAGGTTTGAGTGATAAGATAACAACAACGAGAACAACAACAACAACAACAACTAAAAGACTCACTATTCACAGTAACAGAGACATCATCACTGATGGATGAAGATGTGGGTCTGGATCTTCTCTCTCCCTGACACCAGTAGAGACCCTGGTCAGACTCAGCAGCTCTACTGATGGTGAGGGTGTCTCCTGTTATAGTGTGTCTGACAGACTGGGACACTACATTATCATTCTTGTCTTTGTACCACTTATAACTCTAGATACTGTCAGACCCTACTGAACACAGAGTAACTGTCTCTTCGGGGAACACAAGGTTTGGATCTACAGTTCAGTTGAGCATAGTGCAAGTAGTTAGAGCATTGGACAAGTAACCGACATGTTGCAAGATCGAATCCCCGAGCTGACAAGGTAAAATTATGTCATTCTGCCCCTGAACAAGGCAGTAAACCCACGGTTCCTAAGCCATCATTGAAAATATTTTTTTTTTCTTAACTGACTTTTCTAGTTAAATAAAGGGAAAATAAACATATGAAAATAGATTAGGGTACAGTTCAGTAGAGTACAGTACAATAGAGTAGGGTACAGTTCAGTAGAGTACAGTACAGTAGAGTAGAGTACAGTTCAGTAGAGTACAGTACAATAGAGTAGGGTACAGTTCAGTAGAGTACAGTACAGTAGAGTAGAGTACAGTTCAGTAGAGTACAGTAGAGTAGGGTACAGTTCAGTAGAGTACAGTACAATAGAGTAGGGTACAGTTCAGTAGAGTACAGTACAGTAGAGTAGAGTACAGTTCAGTAGAGTACAGTACAGTAGAGTAGGGTACAGTTCAGTAGAGTACAGTACACTAGAGTAGGGTACTGTTCAGTAGAGTACAGTACAATAGAGTAGGGTGCAGTTCAGTAGAGTACAGTACAATAGAGTAGGTTAGAGTTCAGTAGAGCACAGTATTGTAGAGTAGGGGACAGTTCAGTAGAGTGCACTACAATAGAGTTGTGTACAGTTCAGTAGAGTAGGGTACAGTATAGTAGAGCACAGTACAATAGAGTAGGGTACAGTTCAGTAGAGTACAGTACAGTAGAGTAGAGTACAGTTCAGTAGAGTACAGTAGAGTAGGGTACAGTTTAGTAGAGCACAGTACAATAGAGTAGGGTACAGTTCAGTAGAGTACAGTACAGTAGAGTAGAGTACAGTTCAGTAGAGTACAGTACAGTAGAGTAGGGTACAGTTCAGTAGAGTACAGTACACTAGAGTAGGGTACAGTTCAGTAGAGTACAGTACAATAGAGTAGGGTGCAGTTCAGTAGAGTACAGCACAGTAGAGTAGAGTACAGTTCAGTAGAGTACAGTAGAGTAGGGTACAGTTCAGTAGAGTACAGTACAATAGAGTAGGGTACAGTTCAGTAGAGTACAGTACAGTAGAGTAGAGTACAGTTCAGTAGAGTACAGTAGAGTAGGGTACAGTTCAGTAGAGTACAGTACAATAGAGTAGGGTACAGTTCAGTAGAGTACAGTACAGTAGAGTAGAGTACAGTTCTGTAGAGTACAGTACAGTAGAGTAGGGTACAGTTCAGTAGAGTACAGTACACTAGAGTAGGGTACAGTTCAGTAGAGTACAGTACAATAGAGTAGGGTGCAGTTCAGTAGAGTACAGTACAATAGAGTAGGGTACAGTTCAGTAGAGTACAGTACAGTAGGGTTGGGTACAGTTCAGTAGAGCACAGTACAGTACAGTAGGGTACAATTCAGTAGAGCACAGTAGAGTAGGGTAGGGTACAGTTCAGTAGAGCACAGTACAGTACAGTACAGTAGGGTAGGGTACAGTTCAGTAGAGCACAGTACAGTAGAGTAGGGGAGGGTACAGTTCAGTAGAGCACAGTCAGTACAGTAGCGACAGTTCAGTAGAGTACAGTAGAGTAGGGTAGGGTACAGTTCAGTAGAGCACAGTACAGTAGGGTAGGGTAGAGTTCAGTAGAGCACAGTACAATAGAGTAGGGTACAGTTCAGTAGAGTACAGTACAGTAGAGTAGAGTACAGTTCAGTAGAGTACAGTACAGTAGAGTAGGGTACAGTTCAGTAGAGTACAGTACACTAGAGTAGGGTACAGTTCAGTAGAGTACAGTACAATAGAGTAGGGTGCAGTTCAGTAGAGTACAGCACAGTAGAGTAGAGTACAGTTCAGTAGAGTACAGTAGAGTAGGGTACAGTTCAGTAGAGTACAGTACAATAGAGTAGGGTACAGTTCAGTAGAGTACAGCACAGCAGAGTGAGTACAGTTCAGTAGAGTACAGTAGAGTAGGGTACAGTTCAGTAGAGTACAGTACAATAGAGTAGGGTACATTTCAGTAGAGTACAGTACAGTAGAGTAGAGTACAGTTCAGTAGAGTACAGTACAGTAGAGTAGGGTACAGTTCAGTAGAGTACAGTACACTAGAGTAGGGTACAGTTCAGTAGAGTACAGTACAATAGAGTAGGGTACAGTTCAGTAGAGTACAGTACAGTAGGGTTGGGTACAGTTCAGTAGAGCACAGTACAGTACAGTAGGGTACAATTCAGTAGAGCACAGTAGAGTAGGGTAGGGTACAGTTCAGTAGAGCACAGTACAGTACAGTACAGTACAGTAGGGTAGGGTACAGTTCAGTAGAGCACAGTACAGTAGAGTAGGGGAGGGTACAGTTCAGTAGAGCACAGTCAGTACAGTAGCGACAGTTCAGTAGAGTACAGTAGAGTAGGGTAGGGTACAGTTCAGTAGAGCACAGTACAGTAGGGTAGGGTAGAGTTCAGTAGAGCACAGTACAATAGAGTAGGGTACAGTTCAGTAGAGCACAGTACAATAGAGTAGGGTAGAGTTCAGTAGAGCACAGTATTGTAGAGTAGGGGACAGTTCAGTAGAGTACTGTATTGTAGAGTAGGGTGCAGTTCAGTAGAGTACAGTACAATAGAGTAGGGTACAGTTCAGTAGAGTACAGTACAGTAGAGTAGGGTGCAGTTCAGTAGAGTACAGTACAATAGAGTAGGGTACAGTTCAGTAGAGTACAGTACAGTAGGGTTGGGTACAGTTCAGTAGAGCACAGTACAGTACAGTAGGGTACAATTCAGTAGAGCACAGTAGAGTAGGGTAGGGTACAGTTCAGTAGAGCACAGTACAGTACAGTACAGTAGGGTAGGGTACAGTTCAGTAGAGCACAGTACAGTAGAGTAGGGGAGGGTACAGTTCAGTAGAGCACAGTCAGTACAGTAGCGACAGTTCAGTAGAGTACAGTAGAGTAGGGTAGGGTACAGTTCAGTAGAGCACAGTACAGTAGGGTAGGGTAGAGTTCAGTAGAGCACAGTACAATAGAGTAGGGTACAGTTCAGTAGAGCACAGTACAATAGAGTAGGGTAGAGTTCAGTAGAGCACAGTATTGTAGAGTAGGGGACAGTTCAGTAGAGTACTGTATTGTAGAGTAGGGTACAGTACAGTACAATAGAGAAGAGTACAGTTCAGTGGAGCACAGTACAATAGAGTAGGGAACAGTTCAGTAGAGCACAGTACAATAGAGGTGGGCACAGTACAGTAGAGCAGAGTACAATAGAGTAGGGTACAGTTCAGTAAAGTACAGTACAATAGAGTATGGTACAGTTCAGTAGAGTACAGTACAATAGAGGTGGGTACAGTTCAGTAGAGCAGAGTATAATAGAGTAGGGTACAGTTCAGTAGAGCACAGTAGAGTAGGGTGCAGTACAGAAGAGTAGAGTACAATATAGCAGGGTATAGTTCAATAGAGCACAGTAGAGTACAGTAAAATTGAGTAGGGTATAGTTCAGTAGAGCACAGTACAATAGAGTAGGGTACAGTGCACTAGAGCACAGTGCAATACATTCAACTCAACTACAGTAGAGTACTGTATCATACTCCACTGAACTGTTCACAAAAGTACAGTAGAATATGGTACAGTTCAGTAGAGTACAATACAGTAGAGTAGGGTACACTACAGTACAGTAAAGAAGAGTACAGTAGAGTAGGGTACAGTACAGTTGAGTACAGTGCAATAGAGTAGGGTATAGTTCAGTAAAGCACAGTGCGATACATTCAACTAGAGGACAGTAGAGCAGGATACAGTTCAGTAGAGCACAGTTCTGTAGAGTAGGGCACAGTTCAGAAGAACACAGTACACCACATTCAACTAGAGTACAGTAGAGTACAGATCAGTAGAAAACAGTTCAGTAGGGTACACTAGAGTAGGGTACAGTACAGTAGAGCACAGTTCTATAGAGTAGGGCACAGTTCAGAAGAGTAGGGTACAGTACAGTAAGGTATAGTACAATAGAGTAGTGTACAGTTCAGTAGAGTAGGGTACAGTACAGTAGGGTATAGTACGATAGAGTAGGGTACAGTTCAGTAGAGCACAGTACAATAGAGTACGGTACAGTTCAGTATGGTACAGTTCAGTAGAGCACAGTACAATAGAGTATGGTACAGTTCAGTAGAGCACAGTACAATAGAGTATGGTACAGTTCAGTAGAGCGCAGTACAATAGAGTAGGGTACAGCACAGTACAATAGAGAACGGTACAGTATGGTACAGTTCAGTAGAGCAAAGTACAATAGAGTAGGGTACAGTTCAGCATGGGGCAGTTCAGTAGAGTAGGGTACAGATCAGTAGAATGCACTACAATAGAGTAGTGTACAGTTCAGTAGAGTAGGGTACAGATCAGTAGAATGCACTATAATAGAGTAGTGTACAGTTCAGTAGAGTAGGGTACAGTACAATAGAGTAGTGAACAATTCAGTAGAGCACAGTACAATGAGTATGGTACAGTTCAGTAGAGCACAGTACAATAGAGTAGGGTACAGTTCAGTAGAGCACAGTACAATGAGTAGGGTACAGTTCAGTAGAGCACAGTACAATAGAGTAGGGTACAGTTCAGTAGAGCACAGTACAATAGAGTAGGGTACAGTTCAGTATGGGGCAGTTCAGTAGAGCACAGTACAATAGAGTAGGGTACAGCACAGTACAATAGAGTAGGGTAAAGTTCAGTGGAGCACAGTAGAGTAGTATATATTAGTAGTGTTTTGGTCAAATTTATGTCAATGTTTGTGGTCTTGGAGGATTGGAACCCCCCTGTTGTCTATTCATCTCAAAACTCAACTCTTTTTCCTGAAGTGTCCACTACCCACATGGTGGTCAGAGTACAGTACAATAGAGTATGGTACAGTTCAGTAGAGCACAGTACAGTAGGGTACAGTTCAGTACAGTAGGGTACAGTAGAGTAGGGTACAGTTCAGTATGGTACAGTTCTGTAGAGCACAGTACAATAGAGTGGGGTACAGTTCAGTAGAGTAGGGTACAGTTCAGTAGAGTAGGGAACAGTAGAGTAGGTTAAGGTAGAGTAGGGTACAGTTCAGTAGAGTAGGGTACAGTTCAGTAGAGCACACTACAATAGAGCAGGGTACAGTAGAGTAGTATATAGTATCAGTAGTGTTTTGGTCAAATGTTTGTCAATGTTTGGCGTCTTGGAGGGTTGGAACCCCCCTGTTGTCTATTAATCTCAAAACTCTACTCTTCTTCCTGAAGTTGGTACAGTGTTGCTGACTTCCTGAAGGACCAACACTGTCCCAACACTGTACCAACACTGTACCAACACTGTACCAACACTGTCCCAACACTGTACCAACACTGTCCCAACACTGTCCCAACACTGTACCAACACTGTACCAACACTGTCCCAACACTGTACCAACACTGTACCAACACTGTCCCAACACTGTACCAACACTGTCCCAACACTGTACCAACACTGTCCCAACACTGTCCCAACACTGTCCCAACACTGTCCCAACACTGTCCCAACACTGTACCAAAACTGTCACAACACTGTCACAACACTGTCCCAACACTGTACCAACACTGTCCCAACACTGTACCAAAACTGTACCAACACTGTCCCAACACTGTACCAAAACTGTCACAACACTGTCCCAACACTGTACCAACACTGTCCCAACACTGTCCCAACACTGTCCCAACACTGTCCCAACACTGTACCAAAACTGTCCCAACACTGTCACAACACTGTCCCAACACTGTACCAACACTGTCCCAACACTGTACCAAAACTGTCACAACACTGTCCCAACACTGTACCAACACTGTACCAACACTGTCCCAACACTGTACCAACACTGTCCCAACACTGTACCAACACTGTCCCAACACTGTACCAACACTGTCCCAACACTGTACCAACACTGTACCAACACTGTCCCAACACTGTACCAACACTGTCCCAACACTGTCCCAACACTGTCCCAACACTGTACCAACACTGTCCCAACACTGTACCAACACTGTCCCAACACTGTCACAACACTGTCCCAACACTGTCCCAACACTGTCCCAACACTGTCCCAAAACTGTCCCAACACTGTCACAACACTGTCCCAACACTGTACCAAAACTGTCACAACACTGTCCCAACACTGTACCAACACTGTCCCAACACTGTACCAAAACTGTCCCAACACTGTCCCAACACTGTACCAACACTGTCCCAACACTGTCCCAACACTGTACCAACACTGTCCCAACACTGTCCCAACACTGTACCAAAACTGTCCCAACACTGTCACAACACTGTCCCAACACTGTACCAACACTGTCCCAACACTGTACCAAAACTGTCACAACACTGTCCCAACACTGTACCAACACTGTCCCAACACTGTACCAAAACTGTCACAACACTGTCCCAACACTGTACCAACACTGTCCCAACACTGTACCAAAACTGTCACAACACTGTCACAACACTGTCACAACACTGTCCCAACACTTTAACTGAGAATTCTAACACAATATAAATAGTGTCCATCTTTATGACAAAAATACAAAGTATCTCACCTTTTATAGTGAGAGTGAGAGGATCACTTGGTTGTGAAGATGTGGGTCTAGACACTCTGTTCCCTTCACACCAGTAGAGACCCTGGTCAGACTCAGCAGCTCTCCTGATAGTGAGGGTGTCTCCTGTTATAGTGTGTCTGACAGACTGGGACACGACATTATAATTCCAGTCTTTGTACCACTGATAGTTCCATCTACTGTCAGACCCAACTGAACACTTCATAGTAACTGTCTCTCCAGTGTATGCTGGGTTTGGCATCACAGTCAGAGTAGTTTTGGGAAGAGCTGTGAAAATAATGCACAAAACATCTGGATACCTGCCTGGTAATTCAGCTGATGCTGTAACATTGTGATAAAAGAATATTTTACATATGTTGACTCAATTCAGTTAGAACGTACATAGATGTATATAAAGACAAATGCAGTCAGAGCAACAATCTTTCCAAAGTAGGATCTGACTTCAGTAAGTAGTACAGTAACTATTATTTTAGATATATAAACTATATATGCAAAAGTATGTGGACACCCTTTCAAATTAGTGGATTCGGCTTTTTCAACTGCACACATTGCTGACATGTGTATAAAATCAAGCACACAGCCATGCACTCTCCATAGACAGACATTGGCAGTAGAATGGCCTTTCTGAAGAGCTCAATGACTTTCAATGTGACACCGTCATTGGATGCCACCTGTCAAACAAGTCAGTTTGTCAAATTTCTACCATGCCAGAGCTAACTGTAGTCAACTGTAAGTGTTGTCATTGTGAAGTGGAAACGTCTAGGAGCAACAACGGCTGCAATATGGTAGGCCACACAAGCGAACAGAACGGGACCGCCGAGTGCTGAAGTGCGGAGCGTGTAAACATTGTCTGTCCTCGGTTGAAACACTAACTACTGCGTTCCAAACTGCCTCTAGAAGCAAACTCAGCTCAATAAATGTTAGTCGGGAGCTTCATGATATGGGTTTCCATGGTAGAGAAGCTGCACACAAGCATAAGATAACCAATACAATAGAGTAGGGTACGGTTCAGTAGATGAGGGTACAGTTCAGTTGAGCACAGTACAATAAGACTAGGGTACAGTTCAGTAGAGTACAGTAGAGTAGGGTAGGGTACAGTTCAGTACAGCACAGTACAGCAGGGTAGGGTACAGAGCAGTAGAGCACAGTACAGTACAGCAGGGTAGGGTAGAGTTCAGTAGAGTACAGTACAATAGAGTAGGGTACAGTTCAGTACAGCACAATAGAGTAGGGTACTGTTCAGTAGAGTACAGTACAGTAGAGTAGAGGAGGGTAGGGTACAGTTCAGTAGAGCACAGTACAGTACAGTAGGGTACAGTTCAGTAGAGTACAGTAGAGTAGGGTAGGGTACAGTTCAGTAGAGCACAGTACAGTACAGTAGGGTAGGGTACAGTTCAGTAAAGCACAGTGCAGTACAGTAGGGTACAGTACAGTAGAGCACAGTACAGTAGAATAGTGTAGGGTACAGTTCAGTAGAGCACAGTAGAGTAGTGTACAGTTCAGTAGAGCACAGTACAGTACAGTAGGGCACAGTACAGTAGGGTACAGTTCAGTAGATCACAGTACAATAGAGTAGGGTACAGTTTAGTAGAGCACAGTACAGTAGAGTACAGTTCAGTAGAGTACAGTAAAAGAGAGTAGCGTACAGTTGAGTAGAGCACAATGAAAAAAGGAGTAGGGTACAGTAGAGAAGAGCACAATACAGTACAGTAGGTTAGGGTACAGTTCAGTAGAGTACAGTACAGTAGAGTAGGGTACAGTTCAGTAGAGCACAGTACAGTAGAGTAGGGTACAGTTCAGTAGAGCACAGTACAGTAGGGTAGGGTACAGTACAGAAGAGCACAGTACAGTACAGTAGGGTAGGGTACAGTTCAGTAGAGTACAGTAGAGTAGGGTACAGTTCAGTAGAGTACAGTAGAGTAGGGTATAGTTCAGTAGAGTACAGTAGAGTAGGGTACAGTTCAGTAGAGCACAGTACAGTATAGTAGGGTACAGTTCAGTAGAGCACAGTACAGTACAGTAGGGTACAGTTCAGTAGAGCACAGTAGAGTAGGGTACAGTTCAGTAGAGCACAGTATAATAGAGTAGGGTACAGTTCAGTAGAGCACAGTACAGTAGGGTACAGTTCAGTAGGGTACAGTAAAATAGAGTAGGTTACATTTGAGTCGAGCACAGTACAAAGGAGTATGGTATAGTACAGAAGAGTAGATTACAGCACAGTAGAACACAGCACAATAGAGTAGAGTAAAGTTTAGGAGAACACAGTACAATACATTCAAGTAGAGTACAGTAGAGTAGGGTACAGTTCAGTAGAGCACAGTACAGTAGAGTGGGGTACAGTACAGTTGAGCACAGTACAATAGAGTATGGTATAGTTCAGTAGAGTACAGTAGAGTACAGTTCAGTAGAGTACAATAGAGTAGGGTACAGTTCAGTAGAGCACAGTACAAGAGAGTGGGGTACAGTTCAGTAGAGTACGGAACAGTAGAGTAGTGTAAGGTAGAGTAGGGTACAGTTCAGTAGAGCACACTACAATAGAGCAGGGTACAGTAGAGTAGTATATAGTATTAGTAGTGTTTTGGTCAAATGTTTGTCAATGTTTGGGGTCTTGGAGGGTTGGAACCCCCCTGTTGTCTATTCATCTCAAAACTCTACTCTTCTTCCTGAAGTGTCCACTTCCCACATGGTGGTCCTCTGTAACTCAGTTGGTAGACTATGGCACATGCAACATTAACATGTAGATCTGCTGCCCGTGTTGTAACAGACACCATAATGGCACAGATACAAAGATGAAACCTCTATATAAATGTTTTCCTTTATGTTTAAACATGAAGTTCAGGAGTCAGTGTTTGGGACAGACTCCTCTCAATAGAAATACAGAATGTGTATAAACAATTACTCTGTAATAAACTAATTAACAATATGTTTGTTATTGATTTGGAGATTAGAGACATCACAGAACAATACTGTCCCAACACTACCAACACTGTACCAACACTGTCCCAACACTGTACCAAAACTGTCACAACACTGTCCCAACACTGTACCAACACTGTCCCAACACTGTACCAAAACTGTCACAACACTGTCCCAACACTGTACCAACACTGTCACAACACTGTCCCAACACTGTACCAACACTGTCCCAACACTGTACCAAAACTGTCCCAACACTGTACCAACACTGTCCCAACACTGTCCCAACACTGTCCCAACACTGTACCAACACTGTCCCAACACTGTACCAACACTGTACCAACACTGTACCAACACTGTCACAACACTGTACCAACACTGTACCAACACTGTACCAACACTTTACCAACACTGTCCCAACACTGTCCCAACACTGTACCAACACTGTCCCAACACTGTCCCAACACTGTACCAACACTGTACCAACACTGTACCAACACTGTCCCAACACTGTCCCAACACTGTACCAACACTGTCACAACACTGTCACAACACTGTCCCAACACTGTACCAACACTGTACCAACACTGTACCAACACTGTCCCAACACTTTAACTGAGAATTCTAACACAATATAAATAGTGTCCATCTTTATGACAAAAATACAAAGTATCTCACCTTTTATAGTGAGAGTGACAAGATCACTTGGTTGCGAAGAAGTGGGTCTAGACACTCTGTTCCCTTCACACCAGTAGAGACCCTGGTCAGACTCAGCAGCTCTACTGATGGTGAGGGTGTCTCCTGTTATAGTGTGTCTGACAGACTGGGATACGACATTATAATTCCAGTCTTTGTACCTCTGATAGTTCCATCTACTGTCAGACCCAACTGAACACTTCATAGTAACTGTCTCTCCAGTGTATGCAGGGTTTGGCTTCACAGTCAGAGTAGTTTTGGGAAGAGCTGTGAAAATAATGCACAAAACATCTGGATACCTGTCTGGTAATTCAGCAGATGCTGTAACATTGTGATAAAAGTATATTTTACATATGTTGACTCCATTTAGTTAGAATTTACATAGATGTATATAAAGACAAATGCAGTCAGAGCAACAATCTTTCCAAAGTAGGATCTGACTTCAGTAAGTAGTACAGTAACTATTATTTTAGATATATAAACTATATATGCAAAAGTATGTGGACACCCTTTCAAATTAGTGGATTCGGCTTTTTCAACCGCACACATTGCTGACATGTGTATAAAATCAAGCACACAGCCATGCACTCTCCATAGACAGACATTGGCAGTAGAATGGCCTTACTGAAGAGCTCAGTGACTTTCAATGTGACACCGTCATAGGATGCCACCTGTCAAACAAGTCAGTTTGTCAAATTTCTACCATGCCAGAGCTAACTGTAGTCAACTGTAAGTGTTGTCATTGTGAAGTGGAAACGTCAAGGAGCAACAACGGCTGCAATATGGTAGGCCACACAAGCGAACAGAACAGTATCCCCGAGTGCTGAAGTGCGGAGCAAGTAAACATTGTCTGTCCTTGGTTGAAACACTAACTACTGCGTTCCAAACTGCCTCCAGAAGCAAAGTCAGCTCAATAAATGTTAGTCGGGAGCTTCATGATATGGGTTTCCATGGAAGAGAAGCTGCACACAAGCATAAGATAAACAATACAATATAGAAGGGTACAGTTCAGTAGATGAGGGAACAGTTCAGTTGAGCACAGTAAAATAAGAGTAGGGAACAGTTCAGTACAGCACAGTACAGTAGGGTAGGGTACAGTTCAGTACAGCACAGTACAGTAGGGTACAGTCAGTAGACACAGTTCAGTAGGGCACAGTTCAGTACAGTACAACAGAGTAGGGCAACAGTCTCAGTAGAGTACAGTACAGTAGAGTAGGGTTGGGTACAGTTCAGTAGAGCACAGTACAGTACAGTAGAGTAGGGTAGGGTACAGTTCAGTAGAGCACAGTACAGTAGGGTGGGGTACAGTTCAGTAGAGCACAGTACAGTACAGTAGAGTAGGGTACAGTTCAGTTGAGTACAGTACAGTAGGGTACAGTTCAGTACAGCACAGTACAGTAGGGTACAGTTCAGTAGAGCACAGTACAGTAGGGTACAGTTCAGTAGAGCACAGTACAGTAGGGTACAGTTCAGTAGAGCACAGTACAGGGCAGGGAGCACAGTAGGGCACAGTTCAGTAGAGCACAGTACAGTACAGTAGGGTAGGGTACAGTTCAGTAGAGTAGGGTACAGTTCAGTTGAGTACAGTACAGTAGGGTACAGTTCAGTACAGTACAATAGAGTAGGGTACAGTTGAGTAGAGCACAATACAATAGAGTAGGGTACAGTTCAGTAGAGCACAGTACAATAGAGTAGGGTACAGTTCAGTAGAGCACAGTACAGTACAGTAGGGTAGGGTACAGTTCAGTAGAACACAGTACAGTAGGGTACAGTTCAGTACAGTAGGGTACAGTTCAGTTCAGTATGGTACAGTTCAGTAGAGCACAGTTAATTGAGTAGGGTACAGTTCAGTATGGTACAGTTCAGTAGAGCACAGTACAATAGAGTAGGGAACAGTTCAGTAGAGCACAGTACAGTACAGTAGGGTACAGTTCAGTAGAGCACAGTACAGTAGGGTAGGGTACAGTTCATTAGAGCACAGTACAGTACAGTAGGGTAGGGTACAGTTCAGTAGAGTAGGGTACAGTTCAGTTGAGTACAGTACAGTAGGGTCCAGTTCAGTACAGTACAATAGAGTAGGGTACAGTTGAGTAGAGCACAATACAATAGAGTAGGGTACAGTTCAGTAGAGCACAGTACAATAGAGTAGGGTACAGTTCAGTAGAGCACAGTACAGTACAGTAGGGTAGGGTACAGTTCAGTAGAACACAGTACAGTAGGGTACAGTTCAGTACAGTAGGGTACAGTAGAGTAGGGTACAGTTCAGTATGGTACAGTTCAGTAGAGCACAGTACAATTGAGTAGGGTACAGTTCAGTATGGTACAGTTCAGTAGAGCACAGTACAATAGAGTAGGGAACAGTTCAGTAGAGCACAGTACAGTACAGTAGGGTACAGTTCAGTAGAGCAGAGTACAGTAGGGTAGGGTACAGTTCAGTAGAGCACAGTACAGTACAGTAGGGTAGGGTACAGTTCAGTAGAGTAGGGTACAGTTCAGTTGAGTACAGTACAGTAGGGTCCAGTTCAGTACAGTACAATAGAGTAGGGTACAGTTGAGTAGAGCACAATACAATAGAGTAGGGTACAGTTCAGTAGAGCACAGTACAATAGAGTAGGGTACAGTTCAGTAGAGCACAGTACAGTACAGTAGGGTAGGGTACAGTTCAGTAGAACACAGTACAGTAGGGTACAGTTCAGTACAGTAGGGTACAGTAGAGTAGGGTACAGTTCAGTATGGTACAGTTCAGTAGAGCACAGTACAATTGAGTAGGGTACAGTTCAGTATGGTACAGTTCAGTAGAGCACAGTACAATAGAGTAGGGAACAGTTCAGTAGAGCACAATACAATAGAGTAGGGTACAGTTCAGTAGAGTACAGTACAATATAGTAGGGTACAGTTCAGTAGAGCACAGTACAGTAGGGTAGTGTACAGTTCAGTAGAACACAGTACAGTAGGGTACAGTTCAGTACAGTAGGGTACAGTAGAGTAGGGTACAGTTCAGTATGGTACAGTTCAGTTGAGCACAGTACAATAGAGAAGGGTACAGCACAGTACAATTGAGTAGGGTACAGTTCAGTAAAGTAGGGTACAGTACACTAGGGTACAGTTCAGTAGAGCACAGTACAATAGAGTACGGTACAGTTCAGTATGGTACAGTTCAGTAGAATACAGTACAATAGAGTATGGTACAGTTCAGTAGAGCACAGTACAATAGAGTAGGGTACAGCACAGTACAATAGAGTATGGTACAGTAGGGTACAGTTCAGTATAGCACAGTACAGTAGGGTAGGGTACAGTTCAGTAGAACACAGTACAGTAGGGTACAGTTCAGTACAGTAGGGTACAGTAGAGTAGGGTACAGTTCAGTATGGTACAGTTCAGTTGAGCACAGTACAATAGAGAAGGGTACAGCACAGTACAATTGAGTAGGGCACAGTACAAGTAGGGTACAGTACACTAGGTACAGTTCAGTAGAGCACAGTACAATAGAGCAGGGTACAGTTCAGTATGGTACAGTGCAGTAGAGTTTGGTACATGTACAGTCAATGTTTGAGTATTGGTACAGTTCAGTTCAGTATAGCACAGTACAATAGAGTAGGGCACAGCACAGCAATGAGTTGTCCAGTATGGTACAGTTCAGTAGAGCACAGTACAATAGAGTAGGAACAGCACAGTACAATAGTTACAGTACAGTATGGTACAGTTCAGTAGAGCACAGTACAGTAGGGTACAGTTCAGTAGAGCACAGTACAATAGAGTAGGGTACAGTTCAGTATGAGCAGTTCAGTAGAGCACAGCACAATAGAGTAGGGTACAGTTCAGTAGAGCACTGTAAAATAGAGTAGGGTACAGTTCAGTAGGGTACAGTTCAGTATGGTACAGTTCAGTAGAGCATAGTACAATAGAGTAGGGTACAGTTCAGTATTGTACAGTTCAGTAGAGCACAGTACAATAGAGTAGGGTGCAGTTGAGTTCAGTACAATGGTAGGGTACAGTTCAGTAGAGCACAGTACAGCACAGTAGGGTACAGTTCAGTAGAACACAGTACAGTAGGGTACAGTTCAGTACAGTAGGGTACAGTAGAGTAGGTACAGTTCAGTATGGCACAGTTCAGTTGAGCACAGTACAATAGAGTAGGGTACAGCACAGTACAATAGAGTAGGTACAGTACAATAGGGCACAGTAGGGTACAGTTCAGTAGAGCACAGTACAGTACAGTAGGGTACAGTACAATAGAGTACAGTAGAGTAAGGTAGAGTCTTGTACAGTACAATAGAGTAGGGTACAGTTCAGTACAGTAGGGTACATTAGAGTAGGGTACAGTTCAGTATGGTACAGTTCAGTAGAGCACAGTACAATAGAGTAGGGTACAGTTCAGTATGGTTCAGTTCAGTAGAGCACAGTACAATAGAGTAGGGTACAGTTCAGTAGAGCACACTACAATAGAGCAGGGTACAGTAGAGTAGTATATAGTATTAGTAGTGTTTTGGTCAAATGTATCTCAATGTTTGGGGTCTTGGAGGGTTGGAACCCCCCTGTTGTCTATTCATCTCAAAACTCTACTCTTCTTCCTGAAGTGTCCACTTCCCACATGGTGGTCCTCTGTAACTCAGTTGGTAGATCAGGGCACATGCAACATTAACATGTAGATGTGCTGCCCGTGTTGAAACAGACACCATAATGGCACAGATACAAAGATGAAACCTCTATATAAATGTTTTCCTTTATGTTTAAACATGAAGTTCAGGAGTCAGTGTTTGGGACAGACTCCTCTCAATAGAAATACAGAATGTGTATAAACAATTACTCTGTAATAAACTAATTAACAATATGTTTGTTATTGCTTTGGCGATTAGAGACATCACAGAACAATACTGTCCCAACACTACCAACACTGTCCCAACACTTTAATGAAGAATTCTGACACAATATAAATAGTTTCCATCTTTATGACAAAAACACAAAGTAACTCACCTTCTACAGTGAGAGTGACAGGATCACTTGGTTGTGAAGATGTGGGTCGAGACACTCTGTTCCCTTCACACCAGTAGAGACCCTGGTCAGACTCAGCAGCTCTCCAGATAGTGAGGGTGTCTCCTGTTATAGTGTGTCTGACAGACTGGGACACTACATTATAATTCCAGTCTTTGTACCTCTGATAGTTCCATCTACTGTCAGACCCAACTGAACACTTCAGAGTAACTGTCTCTCCAGTGTATGCAGGGTTTGGCATCACAGTCAGAGTAGTTTTGGGAAGAGCTGTGAAAATAATGCACAAAACATCTGGATACCTGTCTGGTAATTCAGCTGATGCTGTAACATTGTGATAAAAGTATATTTTACATATGTTGACTCCATTCAGTTAGAATTTACATAAATGTATATAAAGACAAATGCAGTCAGAGCAACAATCTTTCCAAAGTATGATCTGACTTCAGTAAGTAGTACGGTAACTACTATTTTAGACATATAAACTATATATGCAAAAGTATGTGGACCCCCTTTCAAATTAGTGGATTCGGCTTTTCCAGCCACACCCGTTGCTGACATGTGTATAAAATCAAGGACACAGCCATGCAATCTCCATAGACAGACATTGGCAGAACTTTGGCAGTAACAGTACAGTGGAGCACAGTAAAATAGAGTAGGGTACAGTACAGTGGAGCACAGTACAATAGAGTAGGGTCCAGTTCAGTAGAGCACAGTGCAAAACATTCAATTAGAGTAGAGTAGAGTACAGTTCAGAAGAGCACAGTACAATAGAGTAGGGTACAGTACAGTGGAGCACAGTACAATAGAGTAGGGTACAGTTCAGTAGAGTACAGTACAATAGAGTAGGGTCCAGTTCAGTAGAGCACAGTGCAAAACATTCAATTAGAGTACAGTAGAGTACAGTTCAGAAGAGCACAGTACAATAGAGTACGGTACAGTACAGTGGAGCACAGTGCAAAACATTCAATTAGAGTACAGTAGAGTACAGTTCAGTAGAGTACAGTACAATAGAGTAGGGTCCAGTTCAGTAGAGCACAGTGCAAAACATTCAATTAGAGTACAGTAGAGTACAGTTCAGTAGAGTACAGTACAATAGAGTAGGGTCCAGTTCAGTAGAGCACAGTGCAAAACATTCAATTAGAGTAGAGTAGAGTACAGTTCAGAAGAGCACAGTACAATAGAGTAGGGTACAGTACAGTGGAGCACAGTACAATAGAGTAGGGTACAGTTCAGTAGAGTACAGTACAATAGAGTAGGGTCAAGTTCAGTAGAGCACAGTGCAAACCATTCAAATAGAGTACAGTAGAGTACAGTTCAGTAGAGTAGAGTACAATAGAGTAGGGTACAATTTGCTGAGCACAGTACAATATAGTAGGTTCCAGTTCACTAGAGTACAGTACAATAGAGTAGGGTATAGTTCAGTAGAGCACAGTGCAATATAGTAGGGTACAGTAGAGTAGGGTACAGTACAGTGGAGTACAGTACAATAGAGTAGGGTACAATTCAGTTGAGCACAGTACAATAGAGTAGGTTCCAGTTCACTCGAGTACAGTACAATAGAGTAGGTTCCAGTTCACTCGAGTACAGTACAATAGAGTAGGGTACAGTACAGTGGAGTACAGTACAATAGAGTAGGGTACAATTCAGTTGAGCACAGTACAATAGAGTAGGGTACAGTAGAGTGGAGTACAGTACAATAGAGTAGGGTACAATTCAGTTGAGCACAGTACAATAGAGTAGGTTCCAGTTCACTCGAGTACAGTACAATAGAGTAGAGTACAGTTCAGAAGAGCACAGTACAATAGAGTAGGGTACAGTACAGTGGAGTACAGTACAATAGAGTAGGGTACAATTCAGTTGAGCACAGTACAACAGAGAGGGCACAGTAGAGTGGAGCACAGCAATAATAGAGTAGGGTACAATTCAGTTGAGCACAGTACAATAGAGTAGGTTCCAGTTCACTCGAGTACAGTACAATAGAGTAGGGTCCAGTTCAGTAGATTAGGGTACAGTGCAATGGAGTATAGTACAGTACAGTTGAGCACAGTGCAATATAGAGTAGGGTACAGTACAGTGGAGTACAGTACAATAGAGTAGGGTACAGTTCAGTAGAGTACAGCACAATAGGGTAGGGTACAATTCAAATGAGCACAGTGCAATAGTGTATGTTCCAGTTCACTAGATTACAGTGCAATAGAGTAGGTTCCAGGTCACTAGAGTACAGTACAATAGAGTAGGGTCCAGTTCAGTAGAGCACAGTGCAAAACATTCAATTAGAGTACAGTAGAGTACAGTTCAGAAGAGCACAGTACAATAGAGTAGGATCCAGTTCAGTAGAGCACAGTGCAAAACATTCAATTAGAGTACAGTAGAGTACAGTTCAGAAGAGCACAGTACAATAGAGTAGGGTACAGTTCAGTAGAGTACAGTACAATAGAGTAGGGTACAGTTCAGTAGAGTACAGTACAATAGAGTAGGGTCCAGTTCAGTAGAGCACAGTGCAAAACATTCAATTAGAGTACAGTAGAGTACAGTTCAGAAGAGCAAAGTACAATAGAGTAGGGTACAGTACAGTGGAGCACAGTACAATAGAGTAGGGTACAGTTCAGTAGAGCACAGTGCAATATAGTAGGGTACAGTAGAGTAGGGTACAGTTCAGTAGAGTACAGTACAATAGAGTAGGGTACAATTCAGTTGAGCACAGTACAATAGAGTAGGTTCCAGTTCACTAGAGTACAGTACAATAGAGTAGAGTCCAATTCAGTAGATTAGGGTACAGTGCAATAGAGTAGGGTGCAGTACAGTTTAGCACAGTGCAATAGAGTAGGGTACAGTTCAGTAGAGTAGGGTACAATTCAGTAGAGCACAGTACAAAAGAGTAGGGCACAGTAAAGGAGAGGACAGTACAAGAGAGTAGGGTATAGTTCAGTAGAGCACAGTGCAATATTATAGGGTACAGTAGAGTAGGGCACAGTAAAGTAGAGTACAGTACAATAGAGTAGGGTACAATTCAGAGGAGCACAGTACAATAGAGTAGGGTACAGTACAGTAGAGTACACAAGGATAGGGTAGAGTTCAGTAGAGCACAGTACAATAGAGTAGGGCACAGTACAGGAGAGCACAGTACAAAATAGTAGGGTATATATACAGAGCACAGTACAATAAATTGGGTACAGTTCCAGGAGCTCAGTACAATAGAGCAGGGCACAGTAGAGCACAGCATAATAGAGTAGGGCATAGTCCAGTAGTGCATAATAATAGAGTAGGGTACAGTTCAGTAGAGCACAGTACAATAGAGTAGGGTCCAGTTCAGTAGAGCACAGTGCAAAACATTCAATTAGAGTACAGTAGAGTACAGTTCAGAAGAGCGCAGTACAATCGAGTAGGGTACAGTACAGCGGAGCACAGTACAATAGAGTAGGGTACAGTACAGTGGAGCACAGTTCAATAGAGTAGGTTCCAGTTCACTAGAGTACAGTACAATAGAGTAGGGTACAGTTCAGTAGAGTACAGTACAATAGAGTAGGGTACAGTTCAGTAGATTACAGTACAGTAGAGTAGGGTACAGTTCAGTGGAGTACAGTACAGTACAGTACAATAGAGTAGGGTTGGGTATAGTTCAGTAGAGCACAGTACAGTACAGTAGGGTACAGTTCAGGAGAGCACAGTAGAGTAGGGTAGAGTACAGTTCATTAGAGCACAGTACAGTACAGTAGGCTAGGGTACAGTTCAGTAGAGCACAGTACAGTACAGTAGGGTACAGTTCAGTAGAGCACAGTACAGTACAGTAGGGTACAGTTCAGTAGAGCACAGTACAGTACAGTAGGGTACAGTACAATAGAGTAGGGTACAGTTCAGTAGAGTAGAGTACAATAGAGTAGGGTACAATTCAGTTGAGCACAGTGCAATAGAGTAGGTTCCAGTTCACTAGATTACAGTACAATAGAGTAGGGTACAGTACAGTTGAGCACAGCTCAATAGAGTAGGGTACAGTAAAGGAGAGGACAGTGCAATAGAGTAGGGTACCGTAAGGTGGAGCCAGTACAATAGAGTAGGGTACAGTTCAGTAGAGTACATTACAATAGAGTAGGGTACAGTTCAGTAGAGTACAGTACAATAGAGTCGAGTGAAGTTCAGTAGAGCACAGTACAATAGAGTAGGATACAGTAAAGGAGAGGACAGTGCAATAGAGTAGGGTACAATTCAGATGAGCACAGTGCAATAGAGTAGGTTCCAGTTCACTAGAGCACAGTACAACAGAGTAGGGCAGTCCAGCAGAGCACAGTGCAATAGAGTAGAGTATAGTTCAGAGACCAGTACAATAGGAGTAGGGTACAGTACAGGAGAGCACAGTACAAAAAAAATAGTAGGGTATATCAGCAGAGCACAGTACAACATAGCAGAGTACAGTTCAGTAAGCTAGGGAAGCCGTACAGTTCAGTAGAGCACAGCACAGTATAGTAATAGTAGGGTACTTTTCTAGTAGATTACAGATTAGGATAGTACAGTCCAGCAGAGCACAGTACAGCAGGGTAGGGCACAGTTCACTCAAGCAGTAGGGCTAAGTGCAGTCCAGCAGACACAGCACAGCAGGGCACAGTCCAGTAGAGCACAGCACACAGAGTAGGGCACAGTTCAGCAGAGCACAGCACACACAGTAGGGCACAGTCCAGTAGAGCACAGCACAATATAGCAGGGTACAGTTCAGTAGAGCACCAGCAGTACAGTAGGGTAGGGCACAGTTCAGTAGAGCAATAACACAGCAGGGCACAGTCCAAAGTATTACCAGCAATAACAGAGTAGGGCACAGTTCAGTAGAGCACAGTACAATACAGTAGGGTACAGTCCAGTAGAGTACAGTACAAATAACATAGTAGGGCACAGTTCAGTAGAGCACAAAGTACAGCACAGTAGGGTAGGGCACAGTCCAGCAGAGCACAATCAGTAGGGTACAGTTCAGTAGAGCACAGCACAATAGAGTAGGGTACAGTTCAGTAGAGCACAGTACAGTAGGGTACAGTTCAGTAGGGTACAGTAGAGCACAGTTCAGTAGAGTACAGTGAAATAGAGTAGGGCACATTTGAGAGCACATTACAAAGGAGTATGGTACAGTACAGAAGAGTAGATTACAGCGCAGTAGAACACAGCACAATAGAGTAGGTAAAGTTTAGGAAAACACAGTACAATACATTCAAGTAGAGTACAGTAGAGAGGGTACAGTTCAGTAGAGCAAAATGTAATAGATTAGGGTACAGTTCAGTAGAGCACAGTGCAATAGAGTAAGGTACAGTCTGTTGAGCACAGTAGAGAGTAGGGTAGAGTAGAGCACAGTGCAAACATAGTAGGGCATAGTCTCAGTAGAGCACAGTGCAACATAGTAGGGCATAGTCCAGCAGAGCACAGTGCAAGAGAGCAGGGCATAGCACGTAGGGTAGAGTACAGTACAGAGAGCACTGTGCAATAGAGTTGGCACAGTAGAGTTGGGAAGAGCTGTGAAAATAATGCACAAAACATCTGGATACCTGTCTGGTAATTCAGCTGGGATGCTGTAACATTGTGATAAAAGTATATTTTACATATGTTGACTCCATTCAGTTAGAATTTACAGTGTATATATCTGTATTTAGATTAACCTCATTGGCTCTAAATGTACAAAGTTCAGATTGAAGACAAAACAGTGAGCTCACCAGTGATGATGGGAGAGAAAAAGCTTAGATATGACATCTGACACTCATTTATACAAACTGTTCAATCCATGAGTACAAACCGACCCACTCTTATCAGCAGGACGGTAAGGACTGACATATCAGACTGCTAATCACAAAGATTGTTTTTCATCCCAGGGTAAATGATGTAAAGATATGTACTCACTCAGTGATGATGATGGGAGAGCTGAGCTGTACATGACTTCTGGGGCTGACCTTCCTCGGTTCCAACACACCTGTACTGACCAGCCTGGTCAGGGAGAGATGGTGTTTTTCCTGGTCTTAGTGAGAAGCTCTTCATTGTATCTGAACCAGCGGTATGTCCAGTCTGTGTAGTCTGATATGTCACACTGCAGAGTGACTGTCTCTCCAGGGGTAGAGGAGACCCAGTGGAGTGACTATCTTCACTGAGGCCATGGGCAGAGC
>NW_027009004.1:0-60076 GCF_036934945.1 Oncorhynchus masou masou | reverse complement strand
AGTTTATGGTATGGGTTAGGATTAGGTTAAGTTTATGGCATGGGTTAGGACATAGGTTAAGTTTATGGTATGGGTTAGGATTAGGTTAAGTTTATGGTATGGGTTAGGATTAGGTTAAGTTTATGGTATGGGTTAGGATTAGGTTAAGTTTATGGTATGGGTTAGGATTAGGTTAAGTTTATGGTATGGGTTAGGATTAGGTTAAGTTTATGGCATATGGGTTAGGATTAGGTTAAGTTTATGGTATGGGTTAGGATTAGGTTAAGTTTATGGTATGGGTTAGGATTAGGTTAAGTTTATGGTATGGGTTAGGATTAGGGCATATGGGTTAGGAGTTTTTATGGTATGGGTTAGGATTAGGTTAAGTTTATGGCATGGGTTAGGATTAGGTTAAGTTTATGGCATGGGTTAGGATTAGGTTAAGTTTATGGTATGGGTTAGGATTAGGTTAAGTTTATGGTATGGGTTAGGATTAGGTTAAGTTTATGGTATGGGTTAGGATTAGGTTAAGTTTATGGCATGGGTTAGGATTAGGTTAAGTTTATGGTATGGGTTAGGATTAGGTTAAGTTTATGGTATGGGTTAGGATTAGGTTAAGTTTATGGTATGGGTTAGGATTAGGTTAAGTTTATGGTATGGGTTAGGATTAGGTTAAATTTATGGTATGGGTTAGGATTAGGTTAAGTTTATGGTATGGGTTAGGATTAGGTTAAGTTTATGGTATGGGTTAGGATTAGGTTAAGTGTATGGTATGGGTTAGGATTAGGTTAAGTTTATGGTATGGGTTAGGATTAGGTTAAGTTTATGGCATGGGTTAGGATTAGGTTAAGTTTATGGTATGGGTTAGGATTAGGTTAAGTTTATGGCATGGGTTAGGATTAGGTTAAAGTTTATGGTATGGGTTAGGATTAGGTTAAGTTTATGGCATGGGTTAGGATTAGGTTAAGTTTATGGTATGGGTTAGGATTAGGTTAAGTTTATGGCATGGGTTAGGATTAGGTTAAGTTTATGGTATGGGTTAGGATTAGGTTAAGTTTATGGTATGGGTTAGGATTAGGTTAAGTTTATGGCATGGGTTAGGATTAGGTTAAGTTTATGGTATGGGTTAGGATTAGGTTAAGTTTATGGTATGGGTTAGGATTAGGTTAAGTTTATGGCATGGGTTAGGATTAGGTTAAGTTTATGGTATGGGTTAGGATTAGGTTAAGTTTATGGTATGGGTTAGGACTAGGTTAAGTTTATGGTATGGGTTAGGATTAGGTTAAGTTTATGGTATGGGTTAGGATTAGGTTAAGTTTATGGTATGGGTTAGGACTAGGTTAAGTTTATGGTATGGGTTAGGATTAGGTTAAGTTTATGGTATGGGTTAGGATTAGGTTAAGTTTATGGTATGGGTTAGGATTAGGTTAAGTTTATGGTATGGGTTAGGATTAGGTTAAGTTTATGGTATGGGTTAGGATGGTTAAGTTTATGGTATGGGTTAGGATTAGGTTAAGTTTATGGTATGGGTTAGGATTAGGTTAAGTTTATGGTATAAGGATTTTAAGTTTATGGTATGGGTTAGGATTAGGTTAAGTTTATGGTATGGGTTAGGATTAGGTTAAGTTTATGGTATGGGTTAGGATTAGGTTAATTAGGTTAAGTTTATGGTATGGGTTAGGATTAGGTTAAGTTTATGGCATGGGTTAGGATTAGGTTAAGTTTATGGTATGGGTTAGGATTAGGTTAAGTTTATGGTATGGGTTAGGATTAGGTTAAGTTTATGGTATGGGTTATTAGGTTAAGTTTATGGTATGGGTTAGGATTAGGTTAAGTTTATGGCATGGGTTATTAGGTTAAGTTTATGGTATGGGTTAGGATTAGGTTAAGTTTATGGTATGGGTTAGGATTAGGTTAAAGTTTATGGTATGGGTTAGGATTAGGTTAAGTTTATGGTTGGGTTAGGATTAGGTTAAGTTTATGGTATGGGTTAGGATTAGGTTAAGTTTATGGTATGGGTTAGGATTAGGTTAAGTTTATGGTATGGGTTAGGATTAGGTTAAGTTTATGGTATGGGTTAGGATTAGGTTAAGTTTATGGCATGGGTTAGGTTAGGTTAAGTTTATGGTATGGGTTAGGATTAGGTTAAGTTTATGGCATGTTTAGGATTAGGTTAAGTTTATGGTATGGGTTAGGATTAGGTTAAGTTTATGGTATGGGTTAGGATTAGGTTAAGTTTATGGTATGGGTTAGGATTAGGTTAAGTTTATGGTATGGTTAGGATTAGGTTAAGTTTATGGTATGGGTTAGGATTAGGTTAAGTTTATGGTATGGGTTAGGATTAGGTTAAGTTTATGGTATGGGTTAGGATTAGGTTAAGTTTATGGTATGGGTTAGGATTAGGTTAAGTTTATGGTATGGGTTAGGATTAGGTTAAGTTTATGGCATATGGGTTAGGATTAGGTTAAGTTTATGGTATGGGTTAGGATTAGGTTAAGTTTATGGTATGGTTATTAGGTTAAGTTTATGGTATGGGTTAGGATTAGGTTAAGTTTATGGTATGGGTTAGGATTAGGTTAAGTTTATGGTATGGGTTAGGATTAGGTTAAGTTTATGGTATGGGTTAGGATTAGGTTAAGTTTATGGCATGGGTTAGGATTAGGTTAAGTTTATGGTATGGGTTAGGATTAGGTTAAGGTTTATGGTTAAGTTTATGGGGGTTAGGATTAGGTTAAGTTTATGGTATGGGTTAGGACTAGGTTAAATTTATGGTTTTATGGTTAAATGGTGGGTTAGGATTAGGTTAAGTTTATGGTATGGGTTAGGATTAGGTTAAGTTTATGGTATGGGTTAGGATTAGGTTAAGTTTATGGCATGGGTTAGGATTAGGTTAAGTTTATGGTATGGGTTAGGACTAGGTTCAAGGGTTTGGTTAAAGTTAGGGTTAGGTTAAGTTTATGGTATGGGTTAGGACTAGGTTCAAGGGTTTGGTTAAAGTTAGGATTAGGTTAAGTTTATGGTATGGGTTAGGATTAGGTTAAGTTTATGGCATGGGTTAGGATTAGGTTAAGTTTATGGTATGGGTTAGGATTAGGTTAAGTTTATGGTATGGGTTAGGATTAGGTTAAGTTTATGGCATGGGTTAGGATTAGGTTAAGTTTATGGTATGGGTTAGGATTAGGTTAAGTTTATGGCATGGGTTAGGATTAAGTTTGGTTAAAGTTAGGGTTAGGATTAGGTTTGGTTAAAGTTAGGGTTAGGATTAGGTTTGGTTAAAGTTAGGGTTAGGATTAGGTTTGGTTAAAGTTAGGGTTAGGATTAGGTTAAGTGTATGGTATGGGTTAGGACTAGGTTTGGTTAAAGTTAGGGTTAGGTTCAAGGGTTTGGTTAAAGTTAGGGTTAGGTTCAAGGGTTTGGTTAAAGTTAGGGTTAGTCGATTTACAGGTCAGAAGTGTCCTTGTAACCTCTCCAGAATGATGTCTGTCTGTTTCTACCTCTCTCTGCTGTCCAAGTCACCTGATTTCCTGTCTTTTCCTGTCTTCCTGTCTTCCTGTCTTTGTGTCTAACTGTCTTCCTGTCTGTCTTCCTGCTTTCCTGTCTTTGTGTCTGTCTTCCTGTCTTCCTGCTTTCCTGTCTTTGTGTCTGTCTTCCTGTCTTTGTGTCTAACTGTCTTCCTGTCTGTCTTCCTTGTCTTTGTGTCTAACTGTCTTCCTGTCTTCCTGTCTTTGTGTCTAACTGTCTTCCTGTCTTTGTGTCTAACTGTCTTCCTGTCTTTGTGTCTAACTGTCTTCCTGTCTTTGTGTCTAACTGTCTTCCTGTCTTCCTGTCTAACTGTCTTCCTGTCTTCCTGTCTGTCTGTCTTCCTGTCTGTCTGTCTTCCTGTCTTCCTGTCTTCCTGTCTAACTGTCTTCCTGTCTTCCTGTCTGTCTTTGTGTCTGTCTTCCTGTCTGTCTGTCTTCCTGTCTTTGTGTCTAACTGTCTTCCTGTCTGTCTTCCTTGTCTTTGTGTCTAACTGTCTTCCTGTCTTCCTGTCTTTGTGTCTAACTGTCTTCCTGTCTTTGTGTCTAACTGTCTTCCTGTCTTTGTGTCTAACTGTCTTCCTGTCTTCCTGTCTTCCTGTCTAACTGTCTTCCTGTCTAACTGTCTTCCTGTCTAACTGTCTTCCTGTCTTCCTGTCTAACTGTCTTCCTGTCTGTCTTTGTGTCTGTCTTCCTGTCTGTCTGTCTTCCTGTCTGTCTGTCTTCCTGTCTTCCTGTCTAACTGTCTTCCTGTCTTCCTGTCTAACTGTCTTCCTGTCTTCCTGTCTAACTGTCTTCCTGTCTTCCTGTCTAACTGTCTTCCCGTCTTCCTGTCTAACTGTCTTCCTGTCTTCCTGTCTAACTGTCTTCCTGTCTGTCTTTGTGTCTGTCTTCCTGTCTGTCTGTCTTCCTGTCTGTCTGTCTTCCTGTCTTCCAGTCTTCCTGTCTAACTGTCTTCCTGTGTTCCTGTCTGTCTTTGTGTCTGTCTTCCTGTCTGTCTGTCTTCCTGTCTGTCTTCCTGTCTGTCTGTCTTCCTGTCTGTCTGTCTTCCTGTCTTCCTGTCTTCCTGTCTTCCTGCTGTCCTGTCTTCCTGTGCAGTATGTACCTCACCAGAGTGTAATCTGCTCTGCTCTCAGTCTTGTCTCACAACCTTCTCCCAAAAACACAAGCAACTCAAAGCCAACCGTATGTCACTAAACACACTGTCTCTTGGCAGAGGAAGATGTAGTCTCCTGGAAGCAGGTGGCTCGGTCTGTATCTGTGGGCAGCACATGTCAGTCTCCTTTCTGTCCACCACACCAGAGTCTGTTGTCTCAGTGTTGTCAGCCTGTCACCATGCATTATAAGTGATTCCAGATTGTGATGCAACACAGAGACCTCAGAGCTGTCTAGTCCCCTCTGGTTCTCATTAAAACAGATAGGGAAACAACAAGGGTGGCCAACCATCTACTCTGAGTGCTTTTGTTCCAGCCCTACACTCCTCTCAGTCCCCATTCAGCCCCCCTCTCTGTCCCCTCTCTGTCTCCTCTCAGTCTCCTCTCTGTCCCCTCTCAGTCTCCTCTCAGTCCCCTCTCAGTCTCCTCTCAGTCTCCTCTCTGTCCCCTCTCTGTCCCCTCTCAGTCTCCTCTCTGTCTCCTCTCTGTCCCCTCTCAGTCTCCTCTCAGTCTCCTCTCAGTCTCCTCTCAGTCTCCTCTCTGTCTCCTCTCAGTCTCCTCTCAGTCTCTTCTCAGTCTCCTCTCAGTCTCCTCTCTGTCCCCTCTCTGTCCCCTCTCTGTCCCCTCTCTGTCTCCTCTCAGTCTCCTCTCTGTCTCCTCTCTGTCCCCTCTCAGTCTCCTCTCAGTCTCCTCCCAGTCTCCTCTCTGTCTCCTCTCAGTCTCCTCTCAGTCTCCTCTCAGTCTCCTCTCTGTCTCCTCTCTGTCTCCTCTCTGTCCCCTCTCTGTCTCCTCTCAGTCTCCTCTCTGTCTCCTCTCTGTCCCCTCTCAGTCTCCTCTCAGTCTCCTCTCAGTCTCCTCTCAGTCTCCTCTCAGTCTCCTCTCTGTCTCCTCTCTGTCCCCTCTCAGTCTCCTCTCAGTCTCCTCTCAGTCTCCTCTCATTCCCCTTCTCAGTCTCCTCTCTGTCCCCTCTCATTCCCCTTCTCAGTCTCCTCTCAGTCCCCTCTCAGTCTCCTCTCTGTCCCCTCTCAGTCCCCTCTCAGTCTCCTCTCTGTCCACTCTCAGTCTCCTCTCTGTCTCCTCTCTGTCCCCTCTGTCTCCTCTCAGTCTCCTCTCTGTCCCTTCTCAGTCCCCTCTCAGTCTCCTCTCTGTCCCCTCTCAGTCTCCTCTCTGTCCCCTCTCAGTCTCCTCTCTGTCTCCTCTCAGTCTCCTCTCTGTCCCCTCTCTGTCTCCTCTGTCTCCTCTCAGTCCCCTCTCAGTCTCCTCTCTGTCCCCTCTCAGTCTCCTCTCTGTCTCCTCTCAGTCTCCTCTCTGTCCCCTCTCAGTCTCCTCTCTGTCCCCTCTCAGGCTCCTCTCTGTCCCCTCTCAGTCTCCTCTCTGTCCCCTCTCAGGCTCCTCTCTGTCCCCTCTCAGTCTCCTCTCTGTCCACTCTCAGTCTCCTCTCTGTCCCCTCTCAGGCTCCTTTCTGTCCCCTCTCAGTCTCCTCTCTGTTCCCCATCAGTCTCCTCTCAGTCTCCTCTCAGTCTCCTCTCTGTCCCCTCTCAGTCCCCTCTCTGTCTCCTCTCAGTCTCCTCTCTGTCTCCTCTCTGTCCCCTCTCAGTCTCCTCTCAGTCTCCTCTCAGTCTCCTCTCATTCACCTCTCAGTCTCCTCTCATTCACCTCTCAGTCCCCTCTCAGTCCCCTCTCAGTCCCCTCTCAGTCCCCTCTCTGTCCCCTCTCAGTCTCCTCTCATTCACCTCTCAGTCCCCTCTCAGTCCCCTCTCAGTCCCCTCTCAGTCTCCTCTCTGTCCCCTCTCAGTCCCCTCTCTGTCCCCTCTCTGTCCCCTCTCTGTCCCCTCTCTGTCCCCTCTCAGTCCCCTCTCTGTCCCCTCTCTGTCCCCTCTCAGTCTCCTCTCATTCACCTCTCAGTCCCCTCTCAGTCCCCTCTCAGTCTCCTCTCTGTCCCCTCTCAGTCTCCTCTCTGTCCCCTCTCAGTCTCCTCTCATTCACCTCTCAGTCCCCTCTCAGTCTCCTCTCTGTCTCCTCTCAGTCCCCTCTCTGTCCCCTCTCTGTCCCCTCTCAGTCTCCTCTCAGTCCCCTCTCAGTCACCTCTCAGTCACCTCTCTGTCCCCTCTCAGTCTCCTCTCAGTCTCCTCTCTGTCCCCTCTCAGTCTCCTCTCTGTCCCCTCTCAGTCACCTCTCAGTCACCTCTCAGTCTCCTCTCAGTCCCCTCTCTGTCTCCTCTCTGTCCCCTCTCTGTCTCCTCTCTGTCCCCTCTCAGTCTCCTCTCTGTCCCCTCTCAGTCTCCTCTCAGTCCCCTCTCTGTCTCCTCTCTGTCCCCTCTCAGTCTCCTCTCAGTCTCCTCTCTGTCCCCTCTCAGTCTCCTCTCAGTCTCCTCTCAGTCTCCTCTCATTCACCTCTCAGTCCCCTCTCAGTCTCCTCTCAGTCACCTCTCAGTCCCCTCTCAGTCCCCTCTCAGTCTCCTCTCTGTCCCCTCTCTGTCTCCTCTCTGTCCCCTCTCAGTCTCCTCTCTGTCCCCTCTCTGTCTCCTCTCAGTCTCCTCTCAGTCTCCTCTCTGTCTCCTCTCAGTCTCCTCTCTGTCCCCTCTCAGTCTCCTCTCTGTCCACTCTCAGTCTCCTCTCTGTCCCCTCTCAGGCTCTTTCTGTCCCCTCTCAGTCTCCTCTCTGTTCCCCATCAGTCTCCTCTCAGTCTCCTCTCAGTCTCCTCTCTGTCCCCTCTCAGTCTCCTCTCTGTCCCCTCTCAGTCCCCTCTCTGTCTCCTCTCAGTCTCCTCTCAGTCTCCTCTCAGTCTCCTCTCAGTCTCCTCTCATTCACCTCTCAGTCTCCTCTCATTCACCTCTCAGTCCCCTCTCAGTCACCTCTCAGTCTCCTCTCAGTCCCCTCTCAGTCACCTCTCAGTCACCTCTCAGTCCCCTCTCAGTCACCTCTCAGTCCCCTCTCAGTCACCTCTCAGTCACCTCTCAGTCCCCTCTCAGTCTCCTCTCAGTCTCCTCTCTGTCCCCTCTCAGTCTCCTCTCAGTCCCCTCTCTGTCTCCTCTCTGTCCCCTCTCAGTCTCCTCTCAGTCCCCTCTCAGTCCCCTCTCAGTCCCCTCTCAGTCCCCTCTCTGTCTCCTCTCTGTCCCCTCTCAGTCTCCTCTCAGTCTCCTCTCTGTCCCCTCTCAGTCCCCTCTCTGTCTCCTCTCTGTCCCCTCTCAGTCTCCTCTCATTCACCTCTCAGTCTCCTCTCAGTCACCTCTCAGTCACCTCTCAGTCCCCTCTCAGTCCCCTCTCAGTCTCCTCTCAGTCTCCTCTCAGTCTCCTCTCATTCACCTCTCTGTCCCCTCTCAGGCTCCTCTCTGTCTCCTCTCAGGCTCCTCTCTGTCCCCTCTCAGGCTCCTCTCTGTCTCCTCTCAGTCACCTCTCAGTCCCCTCTCAGTCCCCTCTCAGTCCCCTCTCAGTCTCCTCTCAGTCTCCTCTCATTCACCTCTCTGTCCCCTCTCAGGCTCCTCTCTGTCTCCTCTCAGGCTCCTCTCTGTCCCCTCTCAGGCTCCTCTCTGTCCCCTCTCAGTCTCCTCTCTGTCCCCTCTCAGTCTCCTCTCTGTCCCCTCTCAGTCTCCTCTCTGTCCCCTCTGTCTCCTCTCAGTCTCCTCTCTGTCCCTTCTCAGTCCCCTCTCAGTCTCCTCTCTGTCCACTCTCAGTCTCCTCTCTGTCTCCTCTCAGTCTCCTCTCTGTCTCCTCTCAGTCTCCTCTCTGTCCCCTCTCAGTCTCCTCTCTGTCCCCTCTCAGGCTCCTCTCTGTCCCCTCTCAGTCTCCTCTCTGTCCCCTCTCAGGCTCCTCTCTGTCCCCTCTCAGTCTCCTCTCTGTCCACTCTCAGTCTCCTCTCTGTCCCCTCTCAGGCTCCTTTCTGTCCCCTCTCAGTCTCCTCTCTGTCCCCTCTCAGTCTCCTCTCTGTCCCTTCTCAGTCTCCTCTCTGTCCCCTCTCTGTCCCCTCTCTGTCCCCTCTCAGTCTCCTCTCTGTCCCCTCTCAGTCTCCTCTCTGTCCCCTCTCAGTCTCCTCTCTGTCCCCTCTCAGTCTCCTCTATGTCCCTTCTCAGTCTCTTCTCTGTCCCCTTCTCAGTCTCCTCTCTGTCCCCTCTCTGTCTCCTCTCTGTCCCCTCTCTGTCCCTTCTCAGTCTCCTCTCTGTCTCCTTCTCAGTCTCCTTCTCAGTCTCCTCTCTGTCCCATCTCTGTCTCCTCTCTGTCCCCTCTCTGTCCCCTCTCTGTCCCCTCTCATTCCCCTTCTCAGTCCCCTCTCAGTCTCCTCTCTGTCCCCTCTCTGTCCCCTCTCTGTCCCCTCTCTGTCCCCTCTCATTCCCCTTCTCAGTCTCCTCTCTGTCCCCTCTCTGTCTCCTCTCTGTCCCCTCTCTGTCCCGTCTCTGTCCCCTCTCATTCCCCTTCTCAGTCTCCTCTCAGTCTCCTCTCTGTCTCCTCTCTGTCTCCTTCTCAGTCCCCTCTCAGTCCCCTCTCAGTCTCCTTCTCAGTCTCCTCTCTGTCCCCTCTCTGTCCCCTCTCAGTCTCCTCTCTGTCTCCTCTCTGTCTCCTTCTCAGTCTCCTCTCTGTCTCCTCTCTGTCTCCTTCTCAGTCTCCTTCTCAGTCCCCTCTCTGTCCCCTCTCTGTCCCCTCTCAGTCTCCTCTCTGTCTCCTCTCTGTCTCCTTCTCAGTCTCCTCTCTGTCTCCTCTCTGTCTCCTTCTCAGTCTCCTTCTCAGTCTCCTCTCTGTCACCTCTCAGTCCCCTCTCATTCCCCTTCTCAGTCTCCTCTCAGTCTCCTCTCTGTCTCCTTCTCAGTCTCCTTCTCAGTCTCCTCTCAATCTCCTCTCAGTCTCCTCTCAGTCTCCTCTCAGTCTCCTCTCTGTCCCATCTCAGTCTCCTCTCAATCTCCTCTCTGTCTCCTCTCTGTCTCCTCTCAATATCCTCTCAGTCTCCTCTCTGTCCCCTCTCAGTCTCCTCTCTGTCCCCTCTCAGTCTCCTCTCTGTCCCTTCTCAGTCCCCTTTTAATCCCCCTTCAGTCTCCTCTCTGTCTCCTCTCTGTCCCTTCTCAGTCCCCTTTTACTCCCCCTTCAGTCCCCTCTCTGTCCCCCCTCTGCTCTCTCCTGACAGGGCAGCCTGCCTCACAGAGACCCATTCACCCTGTAGACCACGGGAGCCTCCTCTCCTCACACACTGGAGTCAATGAAAGACCTGCCGCCCCCTTCCACCTTCCTCTCAAACTTTATCCCTCCCTCCCTCTTTTCCTTACCTCCCAGTTTTCATTGATACATACCCCACCCTTACCTCCTTTCCTACCTTAAAGTGCTCAAACGTACCTCACCTCACCCCACCCGCCCTTCCCTACACCTATACCTCCTAGTTCTCATACCTACATACCCCTCCCTCCCTCCACCTATACCTCCTAGTTCTCATCCCTACATACCCCTCCCTCCCTCCCTCCCTCCACCTATACCTTCTAGTTCTCATCCCTACATACCCCTCCCTCCCTCCCTCCACCTATACCTCCTGGTTCTCATACCTACATACCCCTCCCTCCACCTATACCTCCTAGTTCTCATACCTACATACCCCTCCCTCCCTCCCTCCACCTATACCTCCTACTTCTCATACCTACATACCCCTCCCTGCCTCCCTCCACCTATACCTCCTAGTTCTCATACCTACATACCCCTCCCTCCCTCCACCTATACCTCCTACTTCTCATACCTACATACCCCTCCCTCCCTCCTTCCACCTATACCTCCTAGTTCTCATACCTACATACCCCTCCCTCCCTCCACCTATACCTCCTACTTCTCATCCCTACATACCCCTCCCTCCCTCCACCTATACCTCCTAGTTCTCATCCCTACATACCCCTCCCTCCCTCCCTCCACCTATACCTCCTAGTTCTCATACCTACATACCCCTCCCTCCCTCCACCTATACCTCCTAGTTCTCATCCCTACATACCCCTCCCTCCCTCCACCTATACCTCCTAGTTCTCATCCCTACATACCCCCTCCCTCCCTCCCTCCACCTATACCTCCTAGTTCTCATACCTACATACCCCTCCCTCCCTCCCTCCACCTATACCTCCTAGTTCTCATACCTACATACCCCTCCCTCCCTCCCTCCACCTATACCTCCTAGTTCTCATCCCTACATACCCCTCCCTCCCTCCACCTATACCTCCTAGTTCTCATCCCTACATACCCCTCCCTCCCTCCCTCCACCTATACCTCCTAGTTCTCATCCCTACATACCCCTCCCTCCCTCCACCTATACCTCCTAGTTCTCATCCCTACATACCCCTCCCTCCCTCCACCTATACCTCCTAGTTCTCATACCTACATACCCCTCCCTCCCTCCACCTATACCTCCTAGTTCTCATACCTACATACCCCTCCCTCCCTCCACCTATACCTCCTAGTTCTCATCCCTACATACCCCTCCCTCCCTCCCTCCACCTATACCTCCTAGTTCTCATACCTACATACCCCTCCCTCCCTCCACCTATACCTCCTAGTTCTCATCCCTACATACCCCTCCCTCCCTCCACCTATACCTCCTAGTTCTCATACCTACATACCCCTCCCCCTCCCTCCACCTATACCTCCTAGTTCTCATCCCTACATACCCTCCCTCCCTCCCTCCACCTATACCTCCTAGTTCTCATCCCTACATACCCCTCCCTCCCTCCCTCCACCTATACCTCCTAGTTCTCATACCTACATACCCCTCCCTCCCTCCCTCCACCTATACCTCCTAGTTCTCATACCTACATACCCCTCCCTCCCTCCACCTATACCTCCTAGTTCTCATACCTACATACCCCTCCCTCCCTCCACCTATACCTCCTAGTTCTCATATACCTCCTAGTTCTCATCCTACCCCTCCCTCCCTCCACCTCCACCTCCTAGTTCTCATACCTACATACCCCCCCTCCCTCCCTCCACCTATACCTCCTAGTTCTCATACCTACATACCCTCCTAGTTCCATCCCCCTCCCCTCCCTCCACCTATACCTCCTAGTTCTCATACCTACATACCCCTCCCTCCCTCCACCTATACCTCCTAGTTCTCATACCTACATACCCCTCCCTCCCTCCCTCCACCTATACCTCCTAGTTCTCATCCCTACATACCCCTCCCTCCCTCCCCTCCACCTATACCTCCTAGTTCTCATCCCTACATACCCCTCCCTCCCTCCCTCCCTCCACCTATACCTCCTAGTTCTCATACCTACATACCCCTCCCTCCCTCCACCTATACCTCCTAGTTCTCATCCCTACATACCCCTCCCTCCCTCCCTCCACCTATACCTCCTAGTTCTCATCCCTACCCCTCCCTCCCTCCACCTATACCTCCTAGTTCTCATCCCTACATACCCCTCCCTCCCTCCCTCCCTCCACCTATACCTCCTAGTTCTCATCCCTACATACCCCTCCCTCCCTCCACCTATACCTCCTAGTTCTCATCCCTACATACCCCTCCCTCCCTCCCTCCCTCCACCTATAGCTCCTAGTTCTCATCCCTACATACCCCTCCCTCCCTCCACCTATACCTCCTAGTTCTCATCCCTACATACCCCTCCCTCCCTCCCTCCCTCCACCTATACCTCCTAGTTCTCATCCCTACATACCCCTCCCAAAGTCCCTCCACCTATACCTCCTAGTTCTCATACCTACATACCCCTCCCTCCCTCCCTCCACCTATACCTCCTAGTTCTCATCCCTACATACCCCTCCCTCCCTCCCTCCACCTATACCTCCTAGTTCTCATACCTACATACCCCCCTCCCTCCCTCCACCCATACCTCCTAGTTCTCATACCTACATACCCCTCCCTCCCTCCCTCCACCTATACCTCCTAGTTCTCATCCCTACATACCCCTCCCTCCCTCCACCTATACCTCCTAGTTCTCATCCCTACATACCCCTCCCTCCCTCCACCTATACCTCCTAGTTCTCATCCCTACATACCCCTCCTCCCTCCCTCCACCTATACCTCCTAGTTCTCATCCCTACATACCCCTCCCTCTCCTCCACCTCCACCTCCTAGTTCTCATCCCTACATACCCCTCCCCTCCCCCTCCACCTATACCTCCTAGTTCTCATCCCTACATACCCCTCCCTCCCTCCACCTATACCTCCTAGTTCTCATCCCTACATACCCCTCCCTCCCTCCCTCCACCTATACCTCCTAGTTCTCATCCCTACATACCCCCCCCTCCCTCCCTCCCCTCCACCTATACCTCCTAGTTCTCATCCCTACATACCCCTCCCTCCCTCCCTCCACCTATACCTCCTAGTTCTCATCCCTACATACCCCCTCCCTCCCTCCCTCCACCTAAACCTCCTAGTTCTCATCCCTACATACCCCTCCCTCCCTCCCTCCCTCCACCTATACCTCCTAGTTCTCATACCTACATACCCCTCCCTCCCTCCCTCCGCCTATACCTCCTAGTTCTCATACCTACATACCCCTCCCTCCCTCCCTCCGCCTATACCTCCTAGTTCTCATACCTACATACCCCTCCCCTAACAAACACCTATACCTCCTAGTTCTCATACCTACATACCCCTCCCTCCCTCCCTCCACCTATACCTCCTAGTTCTCATATGAATGACCCCCCTCCCTCCCTCCCTCCACCTATACCTCCTAGTTCTCATACCTACATACCCTGGTCCCTCCCTCCACCTATACCTCCTAGTTCTCATCCCTACATACCCCTCCCTCCCTCCCTCCACCTATACCTCCTAGTTCTCATCCCTACATACCCCTCCCTCCCTCCACCTATACCTCCTAGTTCTCATCCCTACATATCCCTCCCTCCACCTATACCTCCTAGTTCTCATACCTACATACCCCCTCCCTCCCTCCCTCCCTCCACCTCCTAGTTCTCATACCTACATACCCCTCCCTCCCTCCACCTATACCTCCTAGTTCTCATACCTACATACCCCTCCCTCCCTCCCTCCAGTATACCTCAGTTCTCACCCATACCCCTCCCTCCCCCTCCACCTATACCTCCTAGTTCTCATACCTACATACCCCCCCTCCCTCCCTCCACCTATACCTCCTAGTTCTCATCCCTACATACCCTCCCTCCCCCTCCCTCCACCTATACCTCCTAGTTCTCATCCCTACATACCCCTCCCTCCCTCCCACCTATACCTCCTAGTTCTCATCCCTACATACCCCTCCCTCCCTCCACCTATACCTCCTAGTTCTCATACCTACATACCCCTCCCTCCCTCCCTCCACCTATACCTCCTAGTTCTCATTTCCCACCTACATACCCCATACCTACATCCCTCCCTCCACCTATACCTCCTAGTTCTCATCCCTACATACCCCTCCCTCCCTCCACCTATACCTCCTAGTTCTCATCCCTACATACCCCTCCTCCCTCCCTCCCCTCCATATACCTCCTAGTTCCCCTCATACCTACATACCTATACCTCCTAGTTCTCATCCCTACATACCCCTCCCTCCCTCCCTCCACCTATACCTCCTAGTTCTCATCCCTACATACCCCTCCCTCCCTCCACCTATACCTCCTAGTTCTCATCCCTACATACCCCTCCCTCCCTCCCTCCACCTATACCTCCTAGTTCTCATACCTACATACCCCTCCCTCCCTCCCTCCACCTATACCTCCTAGTTCTCATCCCTACATACCCCTCCCTCCCTCCACCTATACCTCCTAGTTCTCATCCCTACATACCCCTCCCTCCCTCCCCTCCACCTATACCTCCTAGTTCTCATCCCTACATACCCCTCCCTCCCTCCCTCCCTCCACCTATACCTCCTACTTCTCATCCCTACATACCCCTCCCTCCCTCCCTCCCTCCACCTATACCTCCTTGTTCTCATCCCTACATACCCCTCCCTCCCTCCCTCCACCTATACCTCCTAGTTCTCATACCTACATACCCCTCCCTCCCTCCACCTATACCTCCTACTTCTCATCCCTACATACCCCTCCCTCCCTCCCTCCCTCCACCTATACCTCCTAGTTCTCATACCTACATACCCCTCCCTCCCTCCCTCCACCTATACCTCCTAGTTCTCATACCTACATACCCCTCACTCCCTCCCTCCACCTCCTAGTTCTCATACCTACATACCCCTCACTCCCTCCCTCCACATCCTAGTTCTCATACCTACATACCCCTCCCTCCCTCCACCTATACCTCCTAGTTCTCATACCTACATACCCCTCCCTCCCTCCCTCCACCTATACCTCCTAGTTCTCATACCCACATCCCTTACCCTTCACTCCCTCCCTCGCTCCCTTCCCTCTCCCCTCCCTTCCCTATGTCCACCCGACCCCAACCTTACCCCCCGGCCGCCTTACCTCCCACCCTTCCTCCTTCCACCTCCCTAACACCCACCCCTCCCTCTTTTCCCCACTGCCCTGCCATCTCACTGCATTCCTCACTAGGTCATACAGCGCTCCATTGTGTGAGCGGGGCAGCGGGATGGAGAGCACACAGTCAGAGCACTCACACACCAAACCCAGGATTACCACTGGAATCAACTTAAGATTCCTCAAATGGAAGCAAGCAGGTCTTCTTTTACCTCTCCTCCCTCCCTCCCTCTCTGCCTCCCACCTTCTCTCCCTCCCTCCCTCCCTCCTATCCTCTCTCCCTCCCGACCTCCCTCCCTCACTCCCATCCAACCACCCTCTCCCTCCCTCCCTCCCACCCTGTCTCCCGCCCTTCCACCCTCCCTCTCTCCCTCCTTACCTCCCTCCCATCCTCTTTCCCTCTCTTCTTACCTCCCACCCTCTCTCCCTCCCTCCCTGCCTCCCTACGTCCCTATCTCCCTACTATCCTCTCTCCCTCCCTACCTCCCTCCTATCCTATCTTCCCCCTTACTTACCTCCCTCCCCTCCCCCTGTCTCCCCACCTATCTCCCTCCCTACCTACCTACCTACCTACCTACCTACCTACGTCTCTCCACCCTCTCTCCCCCCTTACCTCCCTCTTGCCTCCGTCCCTCCACTCACACTTCCACTTCCTGTTGTATGTTGGCCATCGTTAACAAAACTTCTCCTTCTCCTCCTCTCAATCACTGTGTTTCTATTCTACCTAAACAACCAACAACTCAAAAAGGGGGCATTGATGAGGAAAGCAGAGGACGGGGGGGTTATTACAAAATCGTGCTCCTGTAGATAGAGAGAGAGCTGAAAGCTGTGAACGATCTGAGAGACAAGGCAAAAAGGGCATTCTATGCCATCAGAAGGAACATAAATTTCAACATACCAATTAGGATTTGGCTAAAAATACTTGAATCAGTCATAGAGCCCATTGCCCTCTATGGTTGTGAGGTCTGGGGTCCGCTCACCAACCAAGACTTCACAAAATGGGACAAACACCAAATTGAGACTCTGCACGCAGAATTCTGCAAAAATATCCTCCAACACCATCATTAAGTTTGCTGTCGACACAATAGTGGTAGGCCTGATCACCAACAACGATGAGACGGCCTATAGGGAGGTCAGAGTACTGGCAGTGTGGTGCCAGGACAACAACCTCTCCCTTAATGTGAGCAAGACAAAGGATCTGATCGTGGACTACAGGAAAAGGCGGGCTGAACAGGCCCCCATTAACATCGACAGGGCTGTAGTGGAGCAGGTCGAGAGTCTCAAGTTCCTTGGTGTCCACATCACCAACAAACTAACATGGTCCAAGCACACTAAGACAGTTGTGAAGAGGGCGCGACAAAATCTTTTCCCCATCAGGAGACTGAAAAGATTTTGCATGGGTCCCCAGATCCTCAAAAGGTTCTACAGCTGCACCATCTAGAGGATCCTGACCAGTTGCATCACTGCCTGGTAAGGCAACTGCTCGGCATCTGACTGGAAGGCGCTACAGAGGGTAGTGCGAACGACCCAGAACATCACAGAACATCACTGGGGCCAAGTTCCCTGCCATCGAGGACCTTTACAATAGGCGATGTCAGAGGAAAGCCTATAAAATTGTCAGAGACTCAGGTCACCCAAGTTATCGAATGTTTTCTCTGCTACCCCACGCCAAGTCTAGGACCAAAGGCTCCTCAACAGCTTCTACCCCCAAGCCATAAGACTGCTGAACAATTCATAAAATCACCATCGTACATAATGGAGCCCTTGACCGGTCATAGATAACTGCTAACCTGCTGGGATCCTTTCTTCATCCATTACAGAGTGAATGATAGAAAACTGTACAAACTGTACAGACTCAGTGAGCATGGCCTTGCTATTGAGAGAGGCCACCATAGACAGACCTGGTGCTCAACAGACTCAGTGAGGATAGCCTTGCTATTGAGAGAGGCCAGCATAGGTAGACCTGGCTCTCAAGAGAAGACAGGATATGTGCACACGGCCCACAAAATGAGGTGGAAACTGAGTTGCACTTCCTAACCTCCTGCCAATTGTATGACGATATGAGATGCACATTTCCCTCAGATTTCAAGGATCCCAAAATCATTTGAAAACACATCCAATATTGACAAGCACCCATATGTGTTAGGCAAAATACCGCAGCGTGCAAATCATTGCAGCAAAATGTGTGACCTATGACCTCAAGAAAATAACAACCAGTAAATAAAAAGCAAATCCAGGCGTAGCTCCTGGTGGAGCCAACACACCTAACCTTACCATAAATGAAGAGCAGAACTAGGCCGATACCCGCTAATGATAAAAATCCAGATTTAAAAAAACATACAAAGAGCCGTTAAATTCTATAACCACCTAAAAGGAAGCGATTTCCAAACCTTCCATTTCAATGTCATCACCTACAGAGAGATGAACCTGGAGAAGAGTCCCCTAAGCAAGCTGTTCCTGGGGCTATTTTCACAAACACTAACAGACTCCACAGAGGCCAGGGTCAGCACCAGCAACACAAATAGACACAACTAAATCATGAGAAATCAAAAAGATAATTACTTGACACATTGGAAAGAATTGACAAAAAACAGAGCCAACTGGAATGCTATTTGGCCCTAAACAGAGAGTACACAGTGGCAGAATACCTGACCACTGTGACTGACCCCAAATTAAGAAAATCTTTGACTATGTTCAGACTCAGTGAGCATAGCCTTGCTATTGAGAAAAGACGCCGTAGACAGACCTGCCTCTCAAGAGCAGACAGGCAATGTGCGCACTGCCCACAAAATGAGGTGGGAACTGAGCTGTACTTTCTAAACTACTGCCAAATGTATGACCATATTAGAGACAAATACAGTTGATGTCGGAAGTTTACATACACCTTAGCCAAATACATTTCAACTCAGTTTTTCACAATTCTTGACATTTAATCCTAGTAAAAATCCCAAGTTTTAGATCAGTTAGGATCACCAAGTTATTTTAAAAATGTGAAATGTCAGAATAATAGTAGAGAGTGATTTATTTCAGCTTTTATTCCTTTCATCACATTCCCAGTGGGTCATAAGTTTACATACACTCAATTAGCATTTGGTAGTATTGCCTTTAAATTGTTTAACTTGGGTCAAACATTTCGGGTAGCCTTCCACAAGCTTCCCACAATATGTTGGGTGAATTTTGTCCCATTCCTCCTGACAGAGCTGGTGTAATTGAGTCACGTTTGTAGGCCTCTTTGCTCGCCTTTGCTTTTTTCGGTTCTGCCCACAAACCGTATTTCACTTGCTTTGGTAATGTAAACAAATGTTTCCCATGCCAATAAAATAATTTTAATTGAATTGAATTTAGCAGGTTTTGGTTTTAGAAGTGAGGGGGTCATTTTTTATTTATTTTTAATCCTAAACACTCCAAACAGCCAACCCAACCACTCGGAGGCGTCAGAATGGTCCTGTTGACTCGTTTTGTATCACATTCCAATGATTAAACTAGGGGGTACAAAAAATGCAATTTCAGGTCCCCCCCCGTCCCCAGTGAAAATTGCACCCCTGGAATTCAGAGAGAGAGAGAGGGAGGGAGAAACCAAATCAAATCCAAGTTTCAGTGTTAGTTGCCTCGAAGCGAGCATAGCAGTTATTTAGCTCATCTGGTAGGCTCGTGTCACTGGGCAGCTCGTGGATGTGCTTCCCTTTGTAATCTGTTTGCCCGCCACGTCTGACAAGCGTAGATTAGTAGATTAGTAGATTCGATCTGTATCGACGCATTGCCCGTTTAATGGCTCGTCGGAGGGCTTAGCAGGATTTCTTATAAGCTTCCAGGTTAGAGTCCCGCTCCTTGAAAGCAGCAGCTTTAGCTCAGCGTGAATATTGCCTGTGTGTGTGTGTGTGTGTGTGTGTGTGTGTGTGTGTGTGTGTGTGTGTGTGTGTGTGTGTGTGTGTGTGTGTGTGTGTGTGTGTGTGTGTGTGTGTGTGTGTGTGTGCGTGCGTGTGTGTGTGTGTGTATATATATATATATATATATTGTTCTTTTAACCCTTTAGTTCCCCTACATTACTACAGACAGTGTTACTATACTACAGATATCCCAGAGGAAGTCGTTCTCTCTCTTTCTCTCTCCTCTCTCTCTCTGTCCCCCTCTCTCTCTCTGTCTCTGTCCCTGTCTCTCACTGTCTCTCTGTCCCTCTCTCTCTCGCTCGCTCTCACTCTCTCTCTCTCTCACACACACACACACACACACACATGATTCATGGTCTTGGCTGGGAGCTAAAACACTGGAATTATAAGCAGAACATTCCACCACTTAGAAGCAATAGACCATGACTGCCTTTGCGCTATTATGCAATGTCAATTCTATTCAGCAACGCCATCCTTTTCTGACAAAAACTACCTGCTTTTACTGTGGGTTTTCTCTGAGAACAAAGATGGAAATGACACTGCAGCAAGCTCAGATGTTGTGCATGGAACATATCTGAAACATACAGCACTATTTCCCATAAATTACGCCTTTCAAGAAATTCTGCTGTACACACCGAGAAGCGCCTAGTTGTGTGTGTGTGTGTGTGTGTGCGTGCCCTACACTAATGACAGTGTAGTGATACTACAGATATCCCAGAGGAAGTCGTTTTTTCTCTCTCTCTCTCTCTCTCTCTTTCTCTCTCTCTCTGTCTCTCTCTCTCTCTCTCTGTCTCTCTCTCTCTCTCTCTCTCTCTCTCTCTCTCTCTCTCTCTCTGTCTGTCTGTCTGTCTGTCTGTCTGTCTGTCTGTCTGTCTGTCTGTCTCTCTCTCTCTCTCTCTCTCTCTCTCTCTCTCTGTCTCTGTCTCTGTCTCTCTCTCTGTCTCTCTCTCTCTGTCTGTCTGTCTGTCTGTCTGTCTCTCTCTCTCTCTCTCTCTCTCTCTCTCTGTCAGGTAACATACTGTACAGCATTATTTCCCATAACCTACGCTCCAAGTGCTATTGTATCGTACACCAATCATATGCTGTTAAATATATGTGGGGTGCACCACTTCAAGCTCAAAGGGGGAGAATTGGGACTACACTGTTTTCATGTGAACGTCATTATATGACAGATGAAAAAAAAGTTTAATGTCATTCATCACTATCATCTTACGGAACAACAAGGACTGTCTTGATTTACACTGATTTGTTGTCTACACTAACTACACTAATATACTGATTTGTGACTGCAGTGGTTTTTGTCTTTTACTAGTGATTGATAGTTTACAACACAGAAATATGACAATAAATTGATAGATAAATAATATGACAGATAAATAAATTGTTCTTCTTGAGGATTCACGAAAGGTACTTAATGTCGGTGTCTGTCTGCCATTGTCTCTGCTCGGCTTTAAGTTTAGTGGTTCTCTGACTCAGAAAAGCTCTTTGATTTTTCTCCATGCAGACTTTCTTCGTAATGTATACATGTCATTTAGAGATGATTGTGCAAGGAGCTGAAAATAAGTCAGTCAGTTAGTACAGCCTTCCTTTTTAGCCGAGCTCTGAGCGGTTGAATAACAGGCAGCCACTGGCTGAAGACACGACCAACACAGAGTAGCTTCGAGGAAATAGGCAGCTCCTTTACCAACTTAATGGCATGTTTTCCTTCAGGATGTCTGTCATCTGCTACACTGGCAGGCTTTAACTTCACCATTTAAAAACAGCTCTTGTGATTGGTCGATGAAACGTCTGGCATGCAGTATGTTGACCCTGTTATCAAACAGTATACTAGCTTCCTTCAATGAATGTGTGGCCAGTCGGCCAATAGCATTAAGTGTTTTATTAACATTCCCTCAGGTTGAGTAAAGCCTGATCTGAGGTGAATTAGTTACTGTGAACGCGTCATGTGTACAGTAGTGTATATATACAGTCTTTGTGTCTCTGTAAGGGTTCGCCCATTAACACACTGTGCCAGTCAGTCAGTCAGCCAGTTAGCCAGCCTTGTAATCACTACCAAATGTAGGTGTGGTGTCTTAAAATCAGCAGTCCTCTTTGACGTTGACTTATCTTTTGATGAATAATTATCTGGTACCCGAAGCTGTCCTTTGATATTTTTTTTTAACAGTCTAATTGATGGGTTCAGTGAGGTTGATTTTTTTTTTACAGTTTAATTGATGGGTTCAGTGAGGATTTAGAAATACGTCTCGTGCTTCTACTAAAGAGGGGCACTAATATCAGAGATGTAGATGATGCTACACATCTGACCTTGTACTGTGTATCTGTTTACATAATCTATATGAGCGAGAGAAACATTTTACTCTCTCATCCTGGAATATACAAGGTCGGAGGTCATCTGCCTTTGGCCTAAAGAGCCAAAGGTCGTCCTATCCATCAAACTACCAGGTGTGAAAGAGGGGAGAGACCCACTGATTTCCCTCTAGGTTACAGAGAGTTGGTAGTCCTATCCATCAAACTACCAGGTGTGAAACATGGTATAGAGCAGACAGACCCACTGTTTTCCCTCTAGATTACAGAGAGTTGGTAGTCCTATCCACCAAACTACCAGGTGGGTGGTATAGAGGAGACGGACCCACTGATTTCCCTCTAGGTTACAGAGAGCCGGTAGTTCTATCCACCAAACTACCAGGTGTGAAACATGGTATAGAGGAGACGGACCCACTGATTTCCCTCTAGGTTACAGAGAGCTGGTAGTCCCATCCACCAAACTACCAGGTGTGAAACAGGGGAGAGACTTAGGGTGAATGCTAATTGGTTATAGTGCAGACCTAACCCACTCTACTAAATTAGTCAAATCAGAAACATTTTACATCTGGCTAGAAGTTAATAAGGAAATGATCTCAACAGAGAAAAATGTCCTCATGTGTGCTACCTATTTCCCCCCCCCCCCCCAATAGAATCCCAATACTTCAACGATGACAACTTCTCCCTGGTATACAGAAAATACCCGAGCTTTTCCAGAAAATTGGAATGGAAATGGCGCCACACCATGCTGGATGTCTTCCGACTAGCTTGGAAAGACAGTAGCGTGCAGTATCGAAGAGCCCTCACTGCTGCTCCATCATCCTATTAATCCAACTTAATTGAGGAAAATAAGAACAATCCAAAATGTATTTTTGATACCGCCACAAAGCTAACTAAAAAGCAGCATTCCCCAAGAGAGAAACGCTTTCACTTAAAACCAGTTAGAGATAGGGGGCAGTATTTTGCGATAAATTGCGTGCCCATAGTGAACTGCATCAAAATCTGTTCTAAATTGCTAATATATGCATAGTATTATTAATATTGGATAGAAAACACTCAGAAGTTTCTAAAACCGTTTGAATTATGTCTGTGAGTATAATGGAACTCACAGGGCAGGCAATCTTCCAAACAAGTTTTGACAACTTCGACGTCATCGCCCCCTCCCTTCCCAACAAGTTATGGATCTGGAAACACTTCCTACGTCTTCCACTAGATGTCCTCATTCAGTAGAAAGTGTAATGGAGCATTTGCTGTGAACTTTGACCTAATGGGAAGGAAAGTAGTCGGTGTCGCCAAAGAATGCCATTTTGTTGAGGCGCTTTTGCCTTTGAGTGCTACGGCTGTTCCAATCAGCCCCAGATGAAAACGAATGGTCCGGTTGGAATGTTAGCGGATATATATGATTATAACATCCTGAAGATTGATTCTGCACTTAGTTTGACTAGTTTCTTCGACCTGTAATATGTCTTTTGGAAGTTTTGGAAGTTTTCATGCAAAGTTATCCTGGACCAGAAGACATTTTTTGAGCATGTGAGCTGAAAGTGATAGCAAATGCTGCTACTTGGACACTAGAATTGAACATTATGAAACAAAACAATTTATTGTTGAACTAGGACTCCTTGCACTACATTCTGATGAAAGATCACCAAAGGTAAGGGAATATTTATGTTGTAATTTTGTATTTCTGTTGACTCCAACATGGGGGTGAAATATTGTTACGTCTGAGCGCCGTCTCAGATTATTGCAATGTTAGGCTTTTTCCGTAACGTAAAAAAAAATGTGACACAGCGATTGCATTAAGAACCAGTGTATCTTTAATTATATGTAGAACATGTATCATTAGTCAAAGTTTATGATGAGTATTTCTGTTATCTGGCGTAGCTTTCTATAATTCCTCTGGATATTTTGGAGGATTTTCTGAACATGGCGTCAATGTAAACCGAGATTTATGGATATAAAATGCATATTATCGAACAAAACATAAATGTACTGTGTAACATGTCATATGACTGTCATCGGATGAAGATTTTCAAGAGGTTAGTGATTGATTATTTATTTTTTTATCCTGCTTTTGTGATTTTTATCTTTTGCTGGAAAAAATGGCTACGTTTTTTCTTTGTTTTGGTGGTGGTCTAACATAAATAAATATATGTTGTCAGTTTGTCTCTGAATCGTTTGTCATCTGGCAATTCAACTTTAAATTTCGGTGTTCCTCTAGGTTCCGTTTTAGGACCACTATTGTTTTCACTATATATTTTACATCTTGGGAATGTCATTCGAAAACATAATGTTAACTTTCACTGCTATGCAGATGACACGCAGCTGTACATTTCAATGAAACATGGTGAAGACCCAAAATTGCCCTCGCTAGATGCCTGTGTTTCAGACATAAGGAAGTGGATGGCTGCAAACTTTCTACATTTAAACTCAGACAAAACACCAATGTTTGTTCAAGGTCCAAAGAAACAAAGAGATCTTCTTTTGAATCTGACAATTCATCTTGATGGTTGTACAGTTGTCTCAAATAAAACTGTGAAGGACCTCAGATTTACTCTGGCCCCTGATCTCTCTTTTGACGAACATATCAAGACTGTTTCAAGGACAGCTTTTTTCCTTTTACTTTTATTGCAAAAATCTGACATTTTCTGTCTAAAATGATGCAGAAAAATTATTCCATGCTTTTGTTACTTCTAGGTTAGACTACTGAAATGCTCTACTTTCCGGCTACCTGGATAAAGCACTAAATGAACTTCAGTTGCTAGAATCCTGACTAGAACCAAAACATTTGATCATATTACTCCAGTGCTAGCCTCCCTACACTGGCTTCCTGTTAACCTCTTGAAACTCTAGGGGCGCTATATCATTTTTGGATAAAAAGACGTGCCCGTTTTAAGCGTAATATTTTGTCACAAAAAGATGCTTGACTATGCATATAATTGATAGCTTTGGAAAGAAAACACTCTGAGGTTTCCAGAACTGCAAAGATATTCTCTGTGCGTGCCCTAGAACGTGAGCTACAGGCAAAACCAAGATGAAACGGCATCCAGGAAATCAGCAGGATTTTTGAGGCTCCGTTTTCCATTGTCTCCTTATATTGCTGTGAATGCGAGATGAATGAGCCTGCCTTTTCTGTCGTTTCCCCAAGGTGTCTGCAGCATTGTGACGTATTTGTAGGCATATCATTGGACGATTGACCATAAGAGACCACATTTACCAGGTGTCCGCCCGGTGTCCTGCGCCGAAATTGGTGCGCAAACCTCAGCTGCAAGTATTTTTCCATGGAATTCAGAGAAGAAAGCAGGCTTCCACGAACGATATATCAATGAAGAGATATGTGAAAAAACACCTTGAGGATTGATTCCAAACAACATTTGTCATGTTTCGGTCGATATTATGGAGTTAATTCGGAAAAAGTTTGACGTTGTTGGTGACTGAATTTTCGGTTCGTTTCGGTAGCCAAATGTGATGTACAAAACGGAGCGATTTCTCCTACACAAAGATTCTTTCAGGAAAAACTGAACATTTGCTATGTAACTGAGAGTCTCCTCATTGAAAACATCCGAAGCTCTTCAAAGGTAAATCATTTTATTTATTTGGTTATCTGGTTTTTGTGAAAATGTTGCGTGCTAAATGCTACTCAAACTGCTAAGCTAGCTTAGCATACTCTTACACAAATTAGTGAATTGCTATGGTTCAAAAGCATATTTTGAAAATCTGAGATGACAGTGTTGTTAAGAAAAGGCTAAGCTTGAGAGCAGGCGCATTATTTTCATTTTATTTGCGATCAGAAATCGTTAACGTTACATTATGCTAATGAGCTTGAGGCTATAACTGTATACAGGTTTTTTTCATAGCCAAACGTGAACATAACGGAGCAATTTGTCCTACACAAATAATATTTTTTTGAAAAACTGAACATTTGCTATCTAACTGAGAGTCTCCTCATTGAAAACATCTGAAGTTCTTCAAAGGTAAATGATTTTATTTGAATTATTTTCTTGTTTTTGTGAAAATGTTGCTGGCTGAATTCTAGGCTTATAGCTATGTTAGCAATCAATACTCTTACAAAAATGCTTGTTTAGCTATGGTTGAAAAGCATATTTTGAAAATCTGAGATGACAGTGTTGTTAACAAAAGTCTAAGCTTGAGAGCAAATATATTTATTTCATTTCGTTTGCGATTTTCATGAATAGTTAACGTTGCGTTATGCTAATGAGCTTGAGGCTATAAATAGAATCCCGGATCCGGGATTGCGCGACGCAACAGGTAAGGCAAGGGCTGATTTCAAGGTTTTACTGCTAACCTACAAAGCATTACATGGGCTTGCTCCTACCTATCTTTCCGATTTGGTCCTGCCATACATATCTACACGTACGCTGCGATCACAAGACGCAGGCCTCCGAATTGTCCCTAGAATTTCTAAGCAAACAGCTGGAGGCAGGGCTTTCTCCTATAGAGCTCAATTTTTCTGGAATGGTCTGCCTACCCATGTGAGAGACGTAGACTCCGTCTCAACCTTTAAGTCTTTCTTGAAGACTCATCTCTTCAGTAGGTCCTATGATTGAGTGTAGACTGGCCCAGGAGTGTGAAGGTGAACGGAAAGGCACTGGAGCAATGAACCGCCCTTGCTGTTTCTGCCTGGCCGGTTCCCCTCTCTCCACTGCGATTCTCTGTCTCTAACCCTATTACAGGCAGTCACTGGCTTACTGGTGATTTTCCATGCATCACTTGAGTGGGTTGAGTCACTGACGTGATCTTCCTGTCTAGGTTGGGCTATACTCAGCCTTGTCTCAGGATGGTAAGTTGGTGGTTGAAGATATCACTCTAGTGGTGTGGGGGCTGTGCTTTGGCAAAGTGGGTGGGGTTATATCCTTCCTGTTTGGCCCTGTCCGGGGGTATCATCGTATAGGGCCACAGTGTCTCCTGACCCCTCCTGTCTCAGCCTCCAGTATTTATGCCGCAGTAGTTTATGTGTTGGGGGGCTTGGGTCACTCTGTTATATCTGGAGTATTTCTCCTGTCTTATCCATTGTCCTGTGTGAATTTGCTCTCTCTAATCCTCTCTTTCTCTCTTTCTTTCTTTCTTTCTTTCTCTCTCTCGGAGGACCTGAGTCCAAGGACCATGCCTCAGGACTACCTGGTAGAATGACCCCTTGTTGTCCCCAGTCCACCTGGCAGTGCTGCTGCTCCAGTTTCAACTGTTCTGCCTGCGGCTATGGAATCCTGACCTGTTCACTGTGATTACTATTATTTGACCATGCTGGTCATTTATGAACATTTGAACATCTTGGCCATGTTCTGTTACAATCTCCACAAGGCACAGCCAGACGAGGACTGGCCAACCCTCATAGCCTTGTTCCTCTCTAGGTTTCTTCCTAGATTTTGGCCTTTCTTGGGAGTTTTTCCTAGCCACCGTGCTTCTACACCTGCATTGCTTGCTGTTTGGGGTTTTAGGCTGGGTTTCTGTACAGAACTGTGATATATCAGCTGATGTAAGAAGGGCTATATAAATACATTTGATTTGGTTTGATTTGATTCTCCATCGTAGAGAGGGAGATCAACCATTTCCAGGCTCAGGGACATGTACTCGTCTGTGGCGACATAAATGCTAGAACTGGACAAGAATTTGACACCCTCAGCCCACAGAAAGACAAACACCTAACTGGAGGTGACAGTATTCAGTCCCAAATATTTCCTCCTTGACACAACTATGACAAACCAACCAAAAAAATGGATCATAACTCCTGGTGCTGTATCGCACGCTGGGTCTGTACATAGACAATGGTAGGCTTCAAGGAGACTCCTTTGGTAGGTTAACCTTGGCAGTAGTACATTAAAATTACTTTATCACTGACCTCAACCCAGAGTCTGTAACGGATGTCGTCTGAAGATAGAGAGGAGGACCAAGGTGCAGCATGGTAAGTGTGCATGTCTTTTTAATAAACAAACTGAACACTGGAACAAAACAATAAACGATGTGAACAAAACGAAACAGTACCGTGTGGCCCAAACACTCACACGGACACAAACACCCACAAACCAAAATTGAAACCCAGGCTACCTAAGTATGATTCTCAATCAGGGACAACAATTGACAGCTGCCTCTGAATGAGAACCATACTAGGCCGAACTCAAAAACCAACATAGAAAAACAAACATAGACTGCCCACCCCAACTCACGCCCTGACCATACTAAGACAAAGACAAAGACAAAAACAAAGGAACTAAGGTCAGAACGTGACAGTACCCCCCTCCCCCCGAAGGTGCGGACTCCAGCCGCAAAACCTGAACCTATAGGTGAGGGTCTGGGTGGGTGTCTGTCCACGGTGGCGACTCTGGTGCAGGACTTGGATCCCACCTCACCATAGTTTTTTTGCGCCTCTTATCCCGCCTCCGTGGCCTCTTTAGAGCGGCGACCCTCGCCGCCAACCTTGGACTGGGTACCCACGCCACGGGTCCTGAATGGACGGGAGACTCCGGCAGCGCCGGACGGGCGGGAGACTCCGGCAGCGCCGGACAGGCGGGAGACTCCGGCGGCTCAGGACAGGTGGGAGACTCCGGCTGCTCAGGACAGGCGGGAGACTCCGGCGGCTCAGGACAGGCGGGAGACTCCGGCTGCTCAGGACAGGCGGGAGACTCCGGCGGCTCAGGACAGGCGGGAGACTCCGGCGGCTCAGGACAGACGGGAGACTGGTGGCTCAGGACAGACGGGAGACTCTGGCGGCGCTGGGCAGGAGGAAGGCTCTGGCAGCCCTGGACAGGCGGGAGCGCCTGTAGGGAGAAGACGGAGAGACAGCCTGGTGCGGGGAGTTGGCACCGGATTGACCGGATCGTGAAGGCGCACTGGAGCTCTTGAGCACCGAGCCTACCCAACCTTACCTGGTTGAATGCTCCCCGTAGACAGGCCAGCGCGGCGAGTTGGAATAGCCCGCACTGGGCTGTACAGGCGAACCGGGGACACCATGGGTAAGGCTGGTGCCATGTACGTCGGCCAGGCTCGATGCCCACTCAAGCCTGGCCGATACGGTGAGCTGGGATATAGCGCACCGGGCTAAGCACGCGTACTGGGGACACCGTGCGCTCCACCGCATAACACAGTGCCTGACCAGTACGATGCCCTCTCTCTCCTAAGTATGATTCTCAATCAGGGACAACAATTGACAGCAGCCTCTGATTGAGAACCATACTTGGCCGAACTCAAAAACCAACATAGAAAAACAAACATAGACTGCCCACCCCCAACTCACGCCCTGACCATACTAAAACAAAGACAAAAACAAAGGAACTAAGGTCAGAACGTGACAGAGTCTCTCAGAGTGTTCACAGTCAGCCCACTAACATCCCTATCAGATCACAGCAAAATCACAGTCTACCTGAACAGAGTAATACTATATCACACTCAATCACACGGACACTTGAAGACAATGACACACTGACACACGGACACTCGGACACATGGACAATTGGAAACACGGACGCACAGACAAACGGACACTCGGACAGACAGTTACAAACAGCTTTTGCCAAATTTCAAATCGTCCCCTTTACATCAGTACACAACTGCAGCTGAACACTCTGACAAGCAGAATAGTAACAAAAAAACTTCACTCTTGCTGAATTCCAAATGGAAATCTCCTTGTCAATCTCAATCTTTTACCAGTAGGTCTCCAGTTAGTAACATACCTCTCTCAGGAGTGATCTGTTCCTAGATATGTCTTAACCTCCCTCTGTCTCTCTGTGTGTCTCCAAGCTAGCTGTCTCCTAACAAGCGGTTTCCTAGCTAGCTGTCTCCTAGCATGCTGTCTCCTAACTAGCGGTTTCCTAGCTAGCTGTCTCCTAGCATGTTGTCTCCTAACTAGCAGTTTCCTAGCTAGCTGTCTCCTAGCATGCTGTCTCCTAACTAGCAGTTTCCTAGCTAGCTGTCTCCTAGCATGCTGTCTCCTAACTAGCAGTTTCCTAGCTAGCTGTCTCCTAGCATGCTGTCTCCTAACTAGCGGTTTCCTAGCTAGCTGTCTCCTAGCTAGCTGTCTCCTAGCTAGCTCCATAAAGCCCTCCTTTCATGCCTTCACCGGGACCCTATGGCAGGAAATTAACTCCACACCTACAGGGTATGTGAATCTCATCATAAGGCGTAACACTGAGCTCTCTCTCACAACAACGACCTGACTTGTCTGGGCCCAGTCTCCAACCATCACCATTAACTACTGTACATGACATATATATGAAACCAATGTTTTCAAGGAGCTACTGTACTGTGTTCGCTGTCATCGTGTGTGAAATTATATTTAGCTAAATATTCGCCGAAACAAAATATAACTGAACCTGCTCTGATGGAAAGTAAGATTTGCTGAGCAGATTTTCTCTGTAGGATTTTATAGTGTGAGATCTGATCTGATGTCCATGTAGGAAGATATCAACCCAGTTGCATTCATTTAATCACTAAAACACAACATGATATATTTTAGTCGCTTTAACTAGCAGTTCATCATAATAGCAAACAAAGTAAGATACCGTATGTGTTTCAAATCGCCCGTAGAAGTGCTAGCATAATATGCTATAGTACTATACATTACAGTAGATTACCCAGTTTTCACATTAAGCTACTGTATATGTAACTGATGTTATGGCTAGTTAGCGGAGTGCGCACTAACAGCGTTTCAATCAGTGACGTCACTCGCTCTGAGACATTGAAGTAGTCCCTGGTTCGAGCCCAGGTAGGGGCGAGGAGAGGGTCCCTGGTTCGAGCCCAGGTAGGGGCGAGGAGAGGGTCCCTGGATCGAGCCCAGGTAGGGGCGAGGTGAGAGTCCCTGGCTCGAGCCCAGGTAGGGGCGAGGAGAGGGTCCCTGGCTCGAGCCCAGGTAGGGGCGAGGAGAGGGTCCCTGGTTCGAGCCCAGGTAGGGGCGGGGAGAGGGTCCCTGGCTCGAGCCCAGGTAGGGGCGAGGAGAGGGTCCCTGGTTCGAGCCCAGGCAGGGGCGAGGAGAGGGACTGAAGCCTAATCATTACAAACACACTTATATTACCCAACAAAATTGACAGAAAATCTATAATTTCCATATTATCTCTCTAATGTGTTATCAAAGGTGATTAATGAAGACACCCTCTACAATCATTGATGCAAAATGTTTATTTTTATTTTTAAGATATAAGTGTGTAATGAAATGTAAGAAATTAAACAGAAGAAAATAAAACAATGTTTTGCATTAATTTGCATCAAGCCAAAACCTAAAGTGAATATCCTCATTGTTCATGCACCGAGGGAAAAACCTTTTGGCATGGCGAATCCAAGCTTGACATTGGTCTGCATTGATGTTGTTGCATGCCTCATCCACGGCCAGAAGTTAGTCCATACACTGAGGTGTATTCCCAGGAGTGAAAGATCCTCATGGCTGTAGGCCAGCTGAAGGAGGCTCCTCATGGCTGTAGGCCAGCTGAAGGAGGCTCCTCATGGCTGTAGGCCAGCTGAAGGAGGCTCCTCATGGCTGTAGGCCAGCTGTAGGAGGCTCCTAATGGCTATAGGCCAGCTGAAGGAGGCTCCTCATGGCTATAGGCCAGCTGAAGGAGGCTCCTAATGGCTATAGGCCAGCTGAAGGAGGCTCCTCATGGCTATAGGCCAGCTGAAGGAGGCTCCTCATGGCTATAGGCCAGCTGAAGGAGGCTCCTCATGGCTGTAGGCTAGCTGAAGGAGGCTCCTCATGGCTATAGGCTAGCTGAAGGAGGCTCCTCATGGCTATAGGCCAGCTGAAGGAGGCTCCTCATGGCTATAGGCCAGCTGAAGGAGGCTCCTCATGGCTATAGGCCAGCTGAAGGAGGCTCCTCATGGCTATAGGCCAGCTGAAGGAGGCTCCTCATGGCTATAGGCCAGCTGAAGGAGGCTCCTCATGGCTATAGGTCAGCTGAAGGAGGCTCCTCATGGCTATAGGTCAGCTGAAGGAGGCTCCTCATGGCTATAGGCCAGCTGAAGGAGGCTCCTCATGGCTGTAGGCCAGCTGAAGGAGGCTCCTCATGGCTGTAGGCCAGCTGAAGGAGGCTCCTCATGGCTGTAGGCTAGCTGAAGGAGGCTCCTCATGGCTGTAGGCCAGCTGAAGGAGGCTCCTCATGGCTGTAGGCTAGCTGAAGGAGGCTCCTAATGGCTGTAGGCTAGCTGAAGGAGGCTCCTCATGGCTATAGGCCAGCTGAAGGAGGCTCCTAATGGCTGTAGGCCAGCTGAAGGAGGCTCCTAATGGCTATAGGCCAGCTGAAGGAGGCTCCTCATGGCTATAGGCCAGCTGAAGGAGGCTCCTCATGGCTATAGGCCAGCTGAAGGAGGCTCCTCATGGCTATAGGCCAGCTGAAGGAGGCTCCTCATGGCTGTAGGCCAGCTGAAGGAGGCTCCTCATGGCTATAGGCCAGCTGAAGGAGGCTCCTCATGGCTATAGGCCAGCTGAAGGAGGCTCCTCATGGCTATAGGCCAGCTGAAGGAGGCTCCTCATGGCTATAGGCCAGCTGAAAGAGGCTCCTCATGGCTGTAGGCCAGCTGAAGGAGGCTCCTCATGGCTGTAGGCCAGCTGAAGGAGTCTCCTCATGGCTATAGGCCAGCTGAAGGAGGCTCCTCATGGCTGTAGGCCAGCTGAAGGAGGCTCCTCATGGCTATAGGCCAGCTGAAGGAGGCTCCTAATGGCTGTAGGCTAGCTGAAGGAGGCTCCTCATGGCTATAGGCCAGCTGAAGGAGGCTCCTCATGGCTGTAGGCCAGCTGAAGGAGGCTCCTCATGGCTATAGGCCAGCTGAAGGAGGCTCCTCATGGCTATAGGCCAGCTGAAGGAGGCTCCTCATGGCTATAGGCCAGCTGAAGGAGGCTCCTCATGGCTGTAGGCCAGCTGAAGGAGGCTCCTCATGGCTATAGGCCAGCTGAAGGAGGCTCCTCATGGCTGTAGGCTAGCTGAAGGAGGCTCCTCATGGCTGTAGGCTAGCTGAAGGAGGCTCCTCATGGCTGTAGGCCAGCTGAAGGAGGCTCCTCATGGCTGTAGGCTAGCTGAAGGAGGCTCCTAATGGCTGTAGGCTAGCTGAAGGAGGCTCCTCATGGCTATAGGCCAGCTGAAGGAGGCTCCTAATGGCTGTAGGCCAGCTGAAGGAGGCTCCTAATGGCTGTAGGCTAGCTGAAGGAAGTTTCTCGTGGCTATAGGCTAGCTGAAGGAGGCTCCTCATGGCTATAGGCCAGCTGAAGGAGGCTCCTAATGGCTGTAGGCTAGCTGAAGGAGGCTCCTCATGGCTATAGGCCAGCTGAAGGAGGCTCCTAATGGCTGTAGGCCAGCTGAAGGAGGCTCCTAATGGCTGTAGGCTAGCTGAAGGAAGTTTCTCGTGGCTATATACTAGCTGAAGGAAGCTCCTCGTGGCTATAGGCTAGCTGAAGGAAACTTCTCATGGCTATAGGCTAGCTGAAGGAAACTTCTCATGGCTATAGGCTAGCTGAAGGAGGCTCCTAATGGCTGTAGGCTAGCTGAAGGAGGCTCCTAATGGCTGTAGGCTAGCTGAAGGAAGTTTCTCGTGGCTATATACTAGCTGAAGTAAGCTCCTCGTGGCTATAGGCTAGCTGAAGGAAACTTCTCATGGCTATAGGCCAGCTGAAGGAGGCTCCTAATGGCTGTAGGCTAGCTGAAGGAGGCTCCTCATGGCTATAGGCCAGCTGAAGGAGGCTCCTAATGGCTGTAGGCTAGCTGAAGGAGGCTCCTCATGGCTATAGGCCAGCTGAAGGAGGCTCCTAATGGCTGTAGGCTAGCTGAAGGAAGCTCCTAATGGCTTTAGGCTAGCTGAAGGAAGTTTATCGTGGCTATATACTAGCTGAAGGAAGCTCCTCGTGGCTATAGGCTTGCTGAAGGAAAATATGTGTCATCATGGCTATGAGATGCAGCATAGCACTCTCTTCCATGCCATTCTTATACCTCTGATACCTTGAACATTAAAATCATGATCTGTGTTTTCCTACATGGGAAAAGGTCCTGAAATGTGACCATCTTATTCTCAGATCGATAATGGAAAGGAAGAATTCCCCTCAAGTTTATCAACAACAACAACTGAAGAGGATAGTGCATTTCCAAAAGCAATAATTGATTGAGTGATCCATGTGTCATCTCTGAATGATGGAGAGAGCTAATGCGGGTGTATGAGAGTTAGCTCACAACGCTGCTGAATCACCAGTCTGCCGTCTCTACAGTGCTATTGGAGAAGCTGAGAGACCACAGAGAGCAGATGGGTTGGAAGGAAGGAAGGGAGCAGGGGTCTTCATGGGTCAGTGTTTAAAGTACTACGTGACCTTCTCCTGAAGTGTGCACTTGCACCAGAGAGATAGATAGAGGACTCTAGATGGGATTAAACCAGTTTTAGCATGGGACATTGCCATTGAAAACGTGCACTATTTTATAGTCAACTGGGTGGGTATTCCTATGGGTTGGGTGTATCAGCCAATGATCAGAGAATTCTTTAAATTGCGATGCCTATGGTTTGTAGATTACTTTAGCCTATATACTCACCAGCTAGAGTCCACAATAAATGAATGACACACAAGATTTGGTTCATGACTCATAAGCGAATATTAGGACTCATGAATATTAGGGTCCCGCTTTTTTCAAACACCAAAGAAGAAGAAAATTGACTACTTCAAAATGGAGATACAAAGGTGAGTCCTCTATCTACCTCTATGACGTGTACACTCCCTTAACCTATTATTTAAAATCTATGACATCGCCTCACTCTCTGTCGCTCTTTCTTTCTCTCTCTCTCTCAATTCAATTTCAATTCAATTCAAGGGGCTTTATTGGCATGGGAAAAATATGTTAATATTAATATTGCGAAGCAAGTGAAGTAGATAATATACAGAAGTGAAATAAACAATAAAAATGAACAGTAAACATTACACACTCTCTCTCTCTCTCTCTTACTTTCTCTCTCAAATACACACACACAAACACACAAAGCACTTCCCTTTGGGCAGCACACCAGGTATTTGCTATGGCGATCAGATTGGCTGCCTGATAAAAACACACACTCTCAAACAATCGATGTTCGGTTTGTGAGAACAGTTTCTGGTAAAATCCCTTCAAAACTGCTGGATGTAAACTTTGTATTGAAAACAGCTACCAAGAAACGAGACAAGCCAGTGGTAACACAGCCCTTCTCAAATCCCTACAGTCAGAGCCAGCCTCACAGAGCTGCCTGCACGCTGACGGCCATACCAGACACACACACACACACACTCACACTCACACACACACACACACACGCACACTCACACACACACACACACACGCACACACACACACACACACACACACACACGCACGCACACACACACAGTCCCAAGATGACAACAAGATGATTAGTCATATTTCAGCTAACTTTCTAAATATGTTTAACCCCTTGCACCTATTTACAGAATTATTGGGCACTGGAACACTCCCCGAGGAGATGCTTCCTATGCCTAAATCAGTCAGTTGATTTGATTTTCAGTTTGTGCTATGATGAAGAGGGGTGGAGTGTGATTACTTGACATATTATTTGACAGGTTGTCATAAATACTTTGTATTCCTTTGGAAGTAGATAGAAGGAGGGGCAACAGTTAAACTCTACGTCAGCATTCACATTGTGCACATTCATTTTCCATTGCTCCTCTCTCCCCTCTCTCTCTCTCTCCTCTCTCTCTCTCTCTCTCTCTCTCTCCTCTCTCTCCTCTCTCCCCTCTCTCTCTCTCTCTCTCTCTCTCCTCTCTCCCCTCTCTCTCTCTCCTCTCTCTCCTCTCTCTCCTCTCTCCCCTCTCTCTCTCCTCTCTCTCCTCTATCCCCTCTCTCTCTCTCTCTCTCGTCTCTCTTTTTCCTTTCATTTTTCTCTCTCTTTATTTCTCCAAATCACCTCATTTCATCATCCTTTTAGTATTCCCAGTCAACACTCTCTTTACTCAGTTAAATCTACAACGTTCCGGCGGCAAAAGTACATCATTGTTTTTGCTTTGATAACTTTTAACTCTCTTGGTCCTTAAAATCCTTCTCTCAGTTATGAGTACAAATAGTGTGTTAGGTAATAGACAGTCCCCTAGACATTCCCCTAGACAGTCCCCCTAGACAGTCCCCTAGACAGTCCCCCTAGACAGTCCCCTAGACAGTCCCCTAGACAGTCCCCTAGACAGTCTACCTAGACAGTCTACCTAGACAGTCCCCCTAGACAGTCCCCCTAGACAGTCCCCCTAGACAGTCCCCTAAACAGTCTACCTAGACAGTCCCCTAGACAGTCCCCTAGACAGTCCCCTAGACAGTCTACCTAGCCAGTCCCCTAAACAGTCCCCTAGACAGTCCCCTAGACAGTCCCCTAGACAGTCTACCTAGACAGTCCCCCTAGACAGTCCCCTAAACAGTCCCCTAGACAGTCCCCCTAGACAGTCCCCTAGACAGTCCCCTAGACAGTCCCCTAGACAGTCTACCTAGACAGTCCCCTAGACAGTCCCCCTAGACAGTCCCCTAAACAGTCCCCTAGACAGTCCCCCTAGACAGTCCACTAGACAGTACCCTAGACAGTCCACCTAGACAGTCCCCTGGACAGTCCCCCTAGACAGTCCCCCTAGACAGTCCACCTAGACAGTCCCCTAGACAGTCCCCTAGACAGTCCCCTAGACATTCCCCTAGACAGTCCCCTAGACAGTCTACCTAGACAGTCGCCTAGACAGTCCCCCTAGACAGTCCCCTAAACAGTCCCATAGACAGTCCCCCTAGACAGTCCCCTAAACAGTCCCCCTAGACAGTCCCCTAGACAGTCCAACTAGACAGTCCCCCTAGACAGTCCCCTAGACAGTCCACCTAGACAGTCCCCTAGACAGTCCCCCTAGACAGTCCCCTAGACAGTCCCCTAGACAGTCCCCCTAGACAGTCCCCTAGACAGTCCCCATAGACAGTCCCCTAGACAGTCCCCTAGACAGTCCCCCTAGACAGTCCACCTAGACAGTCCCCTAGACAGTCCCCCTAGACAGTCCCCCTAGACAGTCCCCTAGACAGTCCCCCTAGACAGTCCCCTAGACAGTCCCCAAACAGTCCCCTAGACAGTCCCCTAGACAGTCCCCCTAGACAGTCCCCCTAGACAGTCCCCTGGACAGTCCACCTAGACAGTCCCCCTAGACAGTCCCCTAGACAGTCCCCCTAGACAGTCCCCTAGATAGTCCCCCTAGACAGTCCCCTAGACAGTCCCCCTAGACAGTCCCCAGACAGTCCCCCTAGACAGTCCCCCTAGACAGTCCCCCTAGACAGTCCCCTAAACAGTCCCCTAGACAGTCCCCAGACAGTCCCCTAGACAGTCCCCTAGACAGTCCCCCTAGACAGTCCCCCTAGACAGTCCCCTAGACAGTCCCCCTAGACAGTCCACCTAGACAGTCCCCTAGACAGTCCACCTAGACAGTCCCCCTAGACAGTCCCCCTAGACAGTCCCCAGACAGTCCCCTAGACAGTCCACCTAGACAGTCCCCCTAGACAGTCTACCTAGACAGTCCCCCTAGACAGTCTACCTAGACAGTCCCCTAGACAGTCCCCTAGACAGTCCCCCTAGACAGTCCCCCTAGACAGTCCCCCTAGACAGTCCACCTAGACAGTCCCCCTAGACAGTCCCCCTAGACAGTCCCCTAGACAGTCCAACTAGACAGTCCCCCTAGACAGTCCCCTAGACAGTCCACCTAGACAGTCCCCTAGACAGTCCCCCTAGACAGTCCCCTAGACAGTCCCCTAGACAGTCCCCCTAGACAGTCCCCTAGACAGTCCCCATAGACAGTCCCCTAGACAGTCCCCTAGACAGTCCCCCTAGACAGTCCACCTAGACAGTCCCCTAGACAGTCCCCCTAGACAGTCCCCTAGACAGTCCCCCTAGACAGTCCCCTAGACAGTCCCCCTAGACAGTCCCCTAAACAGTCCCCTAGACAGTCCCCTAGACAGTCCCCCTAGACAGTCCCCCCTAGACAGTCCCCTAGACAGTCCCCTAGACAGTCCCCCTAGACAGTCCCCTAGATAGTCCCCCTAGACAGTCCCCTAGACAGTCCCCCTAGACAGTCCCCTAGACAGTCCCCCTAGACAGTCCCCCTAGACAGTCCCCCTAGACAGTCCCCTAAACAGTCCCCTAGACAGTCCCCTAGACAGTCCCCCTAGACAGTCCCCCAGACAGTCCCCTAGACAGTCCCCCAGACAGTCCACCTAGACAGTCCCCCTAGACAGTCCCCCTAGACAGTCCACCTAGACAGTCCCCCTAGACAGTCCCCCTAGACAGTCCCCTAGACAGTCCCCCTAGACAGTCCACCTAGACAGTCCCCCTAGACAGTCCACCTAGACAGTCCCCCTAGACAGTCTACCTAGACAGTCCCCTAGACAGTCCCCTAGACAGTCCCCCTAGACAGTCCCCCTAGACAGTCCCCCTAGACAGTCCACCTAGACAGTCCCCCTAGACAGTCCCCCTAGACAGTCCACCTAGACAGTCCCCTAGACAGTCCCCTAGACAGTCCCCTAGACAGTCCCCCTAGACAGTCCCCCTAGACAGTCCCCAGACAGTCCCCTAGACAGTCCCCTAGACATTCCCCAGACAGTCCCCAGACAGTCCCCCTAGACAGTCCCCTAGACAGTCCCCCAGACAGTCCCCAGACAGTCTACCTAGACAGTCCCCTAGACAGTCCCCCTAGACAGTCCCCTAGACAGTCCCCCTAGACAGTCCCCTAGACAGTCCCCTAGACAGTCCCCTAGACAGTCTACCTAGACAGTCCCCTAGACAGTCCCCTAGACAGTCCCCCTAGACAGTCCCCTAGACAGTCCCCCTAGACAGTCCCCTAGACAGTCCCCCTAGACAGTCCCCTAGACAGTCCCCCTAGACAGTCCCCTAGACAGTCTACCTAGACAGTCCCCTAGACAGTCCCCCTAGACAGTCCCCTAGACAGTCCCCCTAGACAGTCCCCTAGACAGTCCCCTAGACAGTCCCCAGACAGTCCCCCTAGACAGTCCCCTAGACAGTCCCCTAGACAGTCCCCAGACAGTCCCCCTAGACAGTCCCCCTAGACAGTCCCCTAGACAGTCTACCTAGACAGTCCCCTAGACAGTCCCCCTAGACAGTCCCCTAGACAGTCCCCCTAGACAGTCCCCTAGACAGTCCCCCTAGACAGTCCACCTAGACAGTCCCCCTAGACAGTCCCCCTAGACAGTCCACCTAGACAGTCCCCCTAGACAGTCCCCCTAGACAGTCCCCTAGACAGTCCCCCTAGACAGTCCACCTAGACAGTCCACCTAGACAGTCTACCTAGACAGTCCCCCTAGACAGTCTACCTAGACAGTCCCCTAGACAGTCCCCTAGACAGTCCCCCTAGACAGTCCCCCTAGACAGTCCCCCTAGACAGTCCACCTAGACAGTCCCCCTAGACAGTCCCCCTAGACAGTCCACCTAGACAGTCCCCTAGACAGTCCCCAGACAGTCCCCAGACAGTCCCCCTAGACAGTCCCCCTAGACAGTCCCCTAGACAGTCCCCCTAGACAGTCCCCTAGACATTCCCCTAGACAGTCCCCTAGACAGTCCCCCTAGACAGTCCCCTAGACAGTCCCCCTAGACAGTCCCCTAGACAGTCTACCTAGACAGTCCCCTAGACAGTCCCCCTAGACAGTCCCCTAGACAGTCCCCCTAGACAGTCCCCTAGACAGTCCCCCTAGACAGTCCCCTAGACAGTCTACCTAGACAGTCCCCTAGACAGTCCCCTAGACAGTCCCCCTAGACAGTCCCCTAGACAGTCCCCCTAGACAGTCCCCTAGACAGTCCCCCTAGACAGTCCCCTAGACAGTCTACCTAGACAGTCCCCTAGACAGTCCCCCTAGACAGTCCCCTAGACAGTCCCCCTAGACAGTCCCCCTAGACAGTCCCCTAGACAGTCCCCTAGACAGTCCCCCTAGACAGTCCCCTAGACAGTCCCCTAGACAGTCCCCTAGACAGTCTACCTAGACAGTCCCCTAGACAGTCCCCTAGACAGTCCCCCTAGACAGTCCCCTAGACAGTCCCCCTAGACAGTCCCCTAGACAGTCCCCCTAGACAGTCCCCTAGACAGTCCCCCTAGACAGTCCCCTAGACAGTCTACCTAGACAGTCCCCTAGACAGTCCCCCTAGACAGTCCCCTAGACAGTCCCCCTAGACAGTCCCCTAGACAGTCCCCTAGACAGTCCCCTAGACAGTCCCCCTAGACAGTCCCCTAGACAGTCCCCCTAGACAGTCCCCTAGACAGTCCCCCTAGACAGTCCCCCTAGACAGTCCCCTAGACAGTCTACCTAGACAGTCCCCTAGACAGTCCCCCTAGACAGTCCCCTAGACAGTCCCCCTAGACAGTCCCCTAGACAGTCCCCCTAGACAGTCCACCTAGACAGTCCCCCTAGACAGTCTACCTAGACAGTCCCCTAGACAGTCCCCAGACAGTCCCCCAGACAGTCCCCCTAGACAGTCCCCCTAGACAGTCCACCTAGACAGTCCCCCTAGACAGTCCCCCTAGACAGTCCACCTAGACAGTCCCCTAGACAGTCCCCTAGACAGTCCCCTAGACAGTCCCCCTAGACAGTCCCCCTAGACAGTCCCCTAGACAGTCCCCCTAGACAGTCCCCTAGACATTCCCCTAGACAGTCCCCTAGACAGTCCCCCTAGACAGTCCCCTAGACAGTCCCCCTAGACAGTCCCCTAGACAGTCTACCTAGACAGTCCCCTAGACAGTCCCCCTAGACAGTCCCCTAGACAGTCCCCCTAGACAGTCCCCTAGACAGTCCCCCTAGACAGTCCCCTAGACAGTCTACCTAGACAGTCCCCTAGACAGTCCCCTAGACAGTCCCCCTAGACAGTCCCCTAGACAGTCCCCCTAGACAGTCCCCTAGACAGTCCCCCTAGACAGTCCCCTAGACAGTCTACCTAGACAGTCCCCTAGACAGTCCCCCTAGACAGTCCCCTAGACAGTCCCCCTAGACAGTCCACCTAGACAGTCCCCCTAGACAGTCCCCCTAGACAGTCCACCTAGACAGTCCCCCTAGACAGTCCCCCTAGACAGTCCCCTAGACAGTCCCCCTAGACAGTCCACCTAGACAGTCTACCTAGACAGTCCCCCTAGACAGTCTACCTAGACAGTCCCCTAGACAGTCCCCTAGACAGTCCCCCTAGACAGTCCCCCTAGACAGTCCCCCTAGACAGTCCACCTAGACAGTCCCCCTAGACAGTCCCCCTAGACAGTCCACCTAGACAGTCCCCTAGACAGTCCCCTAGACAGTCCCCTAGACAGTCCCCCTAGACAGTCCCCCTAGACAGTCCCCTAGACAGTCCCCCTAGACAGTCCCCTAGACATTCCCCTAGACAGTCCCCTAGACAGTCCCCCTAGACAGTCCCCAGACAGTCCCCCTAGACAGTCCCCAGACAGTCTACCTAGACAGTCCCCTAGACAGTCCCCTAGACAGTCCCCTAGACAGTCCCCCTAGACAGTCCCCTAGACAGTCCCCCTAGACAGTCCCCAGACAGTCTACCTAGACAGTCCCCTAGACAGTCCCCTAGACAGTCCCCCTAGACAGTCCCCTAGACAGTCCCCCTAGACAGTCCCCAGACAGTCCCCCTAGACAGTCCCCTAGACAGTCTACCTAGACAGTCCCCTAGACAGTCCCCCTAGACAGTCCCCTAGACAGTCCCCCTAGACAGTCCCCCTAGACAGTCCCCTAGACAGTCCCCTAGACAGTCCCCCTAGACAGTCCCCTAGACAGTCCCCTAGACAGTCCCCCTAGACAGTCCACCTAGACAGTCCCCCTAGACAGTCCCCTAGACAGTCCCCCTAGACAGTCCCCTAGACAGTCCCCCTAGACAGTCCCCCTAGACAGTCCCCTAGACAGTCCACCTAGACAGTCCCCCTAGACAGTCCCCCTAGACAGTCCCCCTAGACAGTCCCCTAGACAGTCCCCCTAGACAGTCCCCTAGACAGTCTACCTAGACAGTCCCCTAGACAGTCCCCCAGACAGTCCCCTAGACAGTCCCCCTAGACAGTCCCCCTAGACAGTCCCCAGACAGTCCCCTAGACAGTCCCCCTAGACAGTCCCCAGACAGTCCCCAGACAGTCCCCCTAGACAGTCCACCTAGACAGTCCCCCTAGACAGTCCCCTAGACAGTTCCCCTAGACAGTCCCCTAGTCAGTCCCCCTAGACAGTCCCCCTAGACAGTCCCCTAGACAGTCCACCTAGACAGTCCCCTAGACAGTCCCCCTAGACAGTCCCCAGACAGTCCCCTTGACAGTCCCCCTAGACAGTCCCCCTAGACAGTCCCCTAGACAGTCCCCTAGACAGTCCCCCTAGACAGTCCCCTAGACAGTCCCCTAGACAGTCCCCTAGACAGTCCCCCAGACAGTCCACCTAGACAGTCCCCCTAGACAGTCCCCTAGACAGTCCCCCTAGACAGTCCCCCAGACAGTCCCCCAGACAGTCCCCTAGACAGTCCACCTAGACAGTCCCCCTAGACAGTCCCCCTAGACAGTCCCCTAGACAGTCCCCCTAGACAGTCCACCTAGACAGTCCCCTAGACAGTCCACCCAGACAGTCCCATAGACAGTCCCCTAGACAGTCCCCCAGACAGTCCCCTGACAGTCCCCCTAGACAGTCCACCTAGACAGTCCCCCTAGACAGTCCCCTAGACAGTCCCCCTAGACAGTCACCTAGACAGTCCCCTAGACAGTCCCCTAGACAGTCCCCCTAGACAGTCCCCTAGACAGTCCCCCTGGACAGTCCCCTAGACAGTCCCCTAGACAGTCCCCCTAGACAGTCCCCTAGACAGTCCCCTAGACAGTCCACCTAGACAGTCCCCTAGACAGTCCACCTAGACAGTCCCCTAGACAGTCCCCTAGACAGTCCCCTAGACAGTCCCCCTAGACAGTCCCCTAGACAGTCACCCTAGACAGTCCCCAGACAGTCCACCTAGACAGTCCCCTAGACAGTCCCCTAGACAGTCCCCCTAGACAGTCCCCCTAGACAGTCCCCCTAGACAGTCCCCTAGACAGTCCCCTAGACAGTCCACCTAGACAGTCCCCCTAGACAGTCCCCTAGACAGTCCCCTAGACAGTCCCCTAGACAGTCCACCTAGACAGTCCCCCTAGACAGTCCCCTAGACAGTCCCCTAGACAGTCCCCCTAGACAGTCCCCCTAGACAGTCCCCTAGACAGTCCCCCTAGACAGTCCCCTAGACAGTCTACCTAGACAGTCCCCAGACAGTCCCCTAGACAGTCCCCTAGACAGTCCCCCCTAGACAGTCCCCCTAGACAGTCCCCTAGACAGTCCCCTAGACAGTCCCCCAGACAGTCCCCTAGACAGTCCCCTAGACAGTCCCCCTAGACAGTCCACCTAGACAGTCCCCCTAGACAGTCCCCTAGACAGTCCCCCTAGACAGTCCCCTAGACAGTCCCCCTAGACAGTCCCCCTAGACAGTCCCCTAGACAGTCCACCTAGACAGTCCCCCTAGACAGTCCCCCTAGACAGTCCCCTAGACAGTCCCCCTAGACAGTCCCCCTAGACAGTCCCCCTAGACAGTCCCCTAGACAGTCCCCTAGACAGTCCCCCTAGACAGTCCCCTAGACAGTCCCCTAGACAGTCCCCTAGACAGTCCCCCTAGACAGTCCACCTAGACAGTCCCCCTAGACAGTCCCCAGACAGTCCCCCTAGACAGTCCCCCTAGACAGTCCCCCTAGACAGTCCCCTAGACAGTCCACCTAGACAGTCCCCCTAGACAGTCCCCCTAGACAGTCCCCTAGACAGTCCCCCTAGACAGTCCACCTAGACAGTCCCCTAGACAGTCCACCTAGACAGTCCCATAGACAGTCCCCTAGACAGTCCCCCTAGACAGTCCCCTGGACAGTCCCCCTAGACAGTCCACCTAGACAGTCCCCCTAGACAGTCCCCTAGACAGTCCCCCTAGACAGTCACCTAGACAGTCCCCTAGACAGTCCCCTAGACAGTCCCCCTAGACAGTCCCCTAGACAGTCCCCCTGGACAGTCCCCTAGACAGTCCCCTAGACAGTCCCCCTAGACAGTCCCCTAGACAGTCCCCTAGACAGTCCACCTAGACAGTCCCCTAGACAGTCCACCTAGACAGTCCCCTAGACAGTCCCCTAGACAGTCCCCTAGACAGTCCCCCTAGACAGTCCCCTAGACAGTCACCCTAGACAGTCCCCTAGACAGTCCACCTAGACAGTCCCCTAGACAGTCCCCTAGACAGTCCCCCTAGACAGTCCCCCTAGACAGTCCCCCTAGACAGTCCCCAGACAGTCCCCTAGACAGTCCACCTAGACAGTCCCCCTAGACAGTCCCCTAGACAGTCCCCTAGACAGTCCCCTAGACAGTCCACCTAGACAGTCCCCCTAGACAGTCCCCTAGACAGTCCCCTAGACAGTCCCCTAGACAGTCCCCTAGACAGTCCCCCTAGACAGTCCCCCTAGACAGTCCCCTAGACAGTCCACCTAGACAGTTATTTAGCCCCCACCATGTATACTGTAGTTCCAAAACAGATCCCAGGCCCCTTTGCAGCCTATTGGTCAATTGACAACTTATTGGTACTAAGACGTTTACTCATAGTTAATTGTTAATGACTTATGAGTTATATTCAGTCCCAGTGGAGATCCTAGTGCTGATCTAGGATCAGTTTAGCCTTTTCTATACTACATATGATTATATGGTCGGGGGGGGTTGGCTGATTCTAGACCAGCACTCCTATTCTGAGCTGCTTTATGAACAGGGAGCCAGGTGCACGACTTCATAGTAACATTGAAGGTGTGACAGGGGCCGTAGTGTTTTAAAAAGACCGAATATAAAACCTCTGGTTTCTGTCACACGAGTTCTTTCTGCTGCAGCCCAACGGGTGATGTCCTAAGCTTTTGTTATTTCAGTGGTTATTCAATATGGCATGAGTTAAGGCCTGTGTGTGTTGCACTCTCTCTCTCTCTGTCTCTCTCTCTCTGTGTCTCTCTCTCTCTCTCTGTCTCTCTCTGTGTCTCTCTCTCTCTCTGTCTCTCTCTCTGTGTCTCTCATTTTCTCTTTCTTTCTTTCTTTCTTTCTTTCTTTCTCCCTCCATCCCTCCCTCCCTCCCTCCCTCCCTCCCTCCCTCCCTCCCTCCCTCTCTCTCTGTCTCTCTTTCCCCCTCTCTCTCTGACTCTCTCTCCCCCATTCTCTATCACTCCCAGAGCCTTTCCAGGCACACTCCATCCAGAAAGAAACCCAAAACCATCACTTTAAAATCAAATCAAAGTCTATTGATCACATACACAGATTTGCAGATGTCACAGCACAGGAGGTTAGTGGTACTTTAGGTATGGAAGGACTCGCCCGTGGTAATGGCTGGAGCGAAATAATGGAATGGTATCAAATACATTAAACATATGGTTTCCATGTGTTGGACACCATTCCGTTTACTCTGTTCTAGCCATTATTACAGACGTCCTCCTTACAGCAGGCTCCACTGCATCCCAGGTGCAGCGAAATTCTTGTGTTTCTAGCTCCAACAGTGCAGTAATACCTAGCAATAATTTAAAATATATATTTTTAAAAACAATGCGCAAAATTAGAGTCAAATCAAATTCAAATAAAATCAAATTTATTTATATAGCCCTTCGTACATCAGATGATATCTCAAAGTGCTGTACAGAAACCCAGCCTAAAACCCCAAACAGCAAGCAATGCAGGTGTAGAAGCACGGTGGCTAGGAAAAACTCCCTAGAAAGGCCAGAACCTAAATCAAATTTTATTTGTCACATACACATGGTTAGCAGATGTTAATGCGAGTGTAGCGAAATGCTTGTGCTTCTAGTTCCGACAATGCAGTAATAACCAACAAGTAATCTAACTAACAATTCCTAATCTACTGACTTATACACAGTGTAAGGGGATAAAGAATATGTACATAAGGATATATGAATGAGTGATGGTACAGAGCAGCATAGGCAAGATACAGTAGATGGTATCGAGTACAGTATATACATGTGAGATGAGTATGTAAACAAAGAGGCATAGTTAAAGTGGCTAGTGATACATGTATTACATAAGGATGCAGTCGATGATATAGAGTACAGTATATAGGTATGCATATGAGATGAATAATGTAGGGTAAGTAACATTATATAAGGTAGCATTGTTTAAAGTGGCTAGTGATATATTTACAACATTTCCCATCAATTCCCATTATTAAAGTGGCTGGAGTTGAGTCAGTGTCAGCGTGTAGGCAGCAGCCACTCAATGTTAGTGGTGGCTGTTTAACAGTCTGATGGCCTTGAGATAGAAGCTGTTTTTCAGTCTCTCGGTCCCAGCTTTGATGCACCTGTACTGACCTCGCCTTCTGGATGATAGCGGGGTGAACAGGCAGTGGCTCGGGTGGTAGATGTCCTTGATGATCTTTATGGCCTTCCTGTAACATCGGGTGGTGTAGGTGTCCTGGAGGGCAGGTAGTTTGCCCCCGATGATGCGTTGTGCAGACCTCACTACCCTCTGGAGAGCCTTACGGTTGAGGGCGGAGCAGTTGCCGTACCAGGCGGTGATACAGCCCGCCAGGATGCTCTTGATTGTGCCTCTGTAGAAGTTTGTGAGTGCTTTTGGTGACAAGCCGAATTTCTTCAGCCTCCTGAGGTTGAAGAGGCACTGCTGCGCCTTCTTCACGATGCTGTCTGTGTGAGTGGACCAATTCAGTTTGTCTGTGATGTGTAGGCCGAGGAACTTAAAACTTGCTACTCTCTCCACTACTGTTCCATCGATATGGATAGGGGGGTGTTCCCTCTGCTGTTTCCTGAAGTCCACAATCATCTCCTTAGTTTTGTTGACGTTGAGTGTGAGGTTATTTTTCTGACACCACACTCCGAGGGCCCTCACCTCCTCCCTGTAGGCCGTCTCGTCATTGTTGGTAATCAAGCCTACCACTGTTGTGTCGTCCGCAAACTTGATGATTGAGTTGGAGACGTGCGTGGCCACGCAGTCGTGGGTGAACAGGGAGTACAGGAGAGGGCTCAGAACGCACCCTTGTGGGGCCCCAGTGTTGAGGATCAGCGGGGAGGAGATGTTGTTACCTACCCTCACCACCTGGGGGCGGCCCGTCAGGAAGTCCAGTACCCAGTTGCACAGGGCGGGGTCTAGACCCAGGGTCTCAAGCTTGATGACGAGCTTGGAGGGTACTATGGTGTTGAATGCCGAGCTGTAGTCGATGAACAGCATTCTCACATAGGTATTCCTCTTGTCCAGATGGGTTAGGGCAGTGTGCAGTGTGGTTGAGATTGCATCGTCTGTGGAGTGGGTCTAGGGAGTCAGGTAGGGTGGAGGTGATATGGTCCTTGACTAGTCTCTCAAAGCACTTCATGATGACGGAAGTGAGTGCTACGGGCGGTAGTCGTTTAGCTCAGTTACCTTAGCTTTCTTGGGAACAGGAACGATGGTGGCCCTCTTGAAGCATGTGGGAACAGCAGACTGGTATAGGGATTGATTGAATATGTCCGTAAACACACCCGCCAGCTGGTCTGCGCATGCTCTGAGGGCGCGGCTGGGGATGCCGTCTGGGCCTGCAGCCTTGCGAGGGTTAACACGTTTAAATGTTTTACTCACCTCGGCTGCAGTGAAGGAGAGACCGCATTTTTCCGTTGCAGGCAGTGTCAGTGGCACTGTATTGTCCTCAAAGCGGGCAAAAAAGTTATTTAGTCTGCCTGGGAGCAAGACATCCTGGTCCGTGACTGGGCTGGATTTCTTCCTGTAGTCCGTGATTGACTGTAGACCCTGCCACATGCCTCTTGTGTCTGAGCCGTTGAATTGGGATTCTACTTTGTCTCTGTACTGACGCTTAGCTTGTTTGATAGCCTTACGGAGGGAATAGCTGCATTGTTTGTATTCAGTCATGTTACCAGACACCTTGCCCTGATTGAAAGCAGTGGTTCGCGCTTTCAGTTTCACACGAATGCTGCCATCAATCCAAGGTTTCTGGTTAGGGAATGTTTTAATTGTTGCTATGGGAACGACATCTTCAACGCACGTTCTAATGAACTCGCACACCGAATCAGCGTATTCGTCAATGTTGTTATTTGACGCAATACGAAACATGTCCCAGTCCACGTGATGGAAGCAGTCTTGGAGTGTGGAGTCAGCTTGGTCGGACCAGCGTTGGACAGACCTCAGCGTGGGAGCTTCTTTTTTTAGCTTTTGTCTGTAGGCAGATATCAGCAAAATAGAGTTGTGGTCAGCTTTTCCGAAAGGGGGGCGGGGCAGGGCCTTATATGTGTCGCGGAAGTTAGAGTAACAGTGATCCAAGGATTTTCCGCCCCTGGTTGCGCAATCGATATGCTGATAAAATTTAGGGAGTCTTGTTTTCAGATTAGCCTTGTTAAAATCCCCAACAACGATGAATGCAGCCTCCGGATAAATGGTTTCCAGTTTGCAAAGAGTTAAATAAAGTTCGTTCAGAGCCATCGATGTGTCTGCTTGGGGGGGGGATATATACGGCTGTGATTATAATCGAAGAGAATTCTCTTGGTAGGTAATGCGGTCTACATTTGATTGTGAGGAATTCTAAATCAGGTGAACAGAAGGATTTGAGTTCCTGTATGTTTCTTTCATCGCACCATGTCTCGTTAGCCATAAGGCATACACCCCCACCCCTCTTCTTACCAGAAAGGTGTTTGTTTCTGTCGGCGCGATGCGTGGAGAAACCCGTTGGCTGCACCGCATCGGATAGCGTCTCTCCAGTGAGCCATGTTTCCGTGAAGCACAGAACGTTACAGTCTCTGATGTCCCTCTGGAATGCTACCCTTGCTCGGATTTCATCAACCTTGTTGTCAAGAGACTGGACATTGGCAAGAAGAATGCTAGGAAGTGGGGCACGATGTGCCCGTCTCCGTAGTCTGACCAGAAGACCGCTACGTTTCCCTCTTTTTCGGAGTCGTTTTTGGGGTCGCTGCATGCGATCCATTCCGGTGTCCTGTTTGTAAGGCAGAACACAGGATCCGCGTCGCGAAAAACATATTCTTGGTCGTACTGATGGTGAGTTGACGCTGATCTTATATACAGTAGTTCTTCTCGGCTGTATGTAATGAAACCTAAGATGACCTGAGGTACTAATGTAAGAAATAACACGTAAAAAAACAAAAAACTGCATAGTTTCCTAGGAACGCGAAGCGAGGCGGCCATCTCTGTCGGCGCCGGAAGTAAGGTGAGGAAGAAACCTAGAGATGAACCAGGCTATGAGGGGTGGCCAGTCCTCTTCTGGCTGTTGCCGGGTAGAGATTATAACACAACATGGCTCAGACTGAACTCATTCAGACACCTACATCCACTGGAGAAAAAAAACAGTATATGAACCCTTTGGAATTACTTGGATTTCTGCATAAATCGGTCATCAAATTTGATCTGATCTTCATCTAGGGCCTAAAACAATAGACAAACACAGTCTGCTTAAACTAATAACACACAAACAATTTGACGTTTTCATGTCTTTATTGACCGTTTTAAACATTCATAGTGCCGGGCGGGAACATACTGCAGAGACAAAGTCTCCACGTTTCCGCGGCCACACGGATATCAGATGAAAATAATCTGTCAGTTTAAGATCTGATATTTGAGATATTAGTGGGGTTGGATGTGTCTCAATCCCACTGTATCTGACTATATCGCACTTCCGCACCTGCGATGAAAGGTGACAGAGCTCGAGCGGTGGTTGTCAGACCAGAAGACATCTGGGGTGAAAGGTGACAGAGCGAGAGCGGTGGTTGTAAGACCAGAAGACATCTGGGGTGAAAGGTGACAGAGCTAGAGCGGTGGTTGTCAGACCATGAGACATCTGGGGTGAAAGGTGACAGAGCGAGAGCGGTGGTTGTCAGAACAGAAGACATCTGGGGTGAAAGGTGACAGAGCGAGAGCGGTGGTTGTCAGACCAGAAGACATCTGGGGTGAAAGGTGACAGAGCTAGAGCGGTGGTTGTCAGACCAGAAGACATCTGGGGTGAAAGGTGACAGAGCGAGAGCGGTGGCTGTCAGATTATGAGACATCGGTCTTCTCACAAAAATTGTCTGTAGTTTCCAAACAGATTGGCTGTAACAGGATATTCTTTGTGTCCTTAATTTACTCAAGTGTTTCCTTCATTTTGGCAGTTACTTGTACAATCCAACCTCTCTTTCTGTATGCTAACTTTTACCACTACCAGGCTCGCAGAAATACAGTCACTTCCTGTTCAGTAAAATTCTGGAACTTTATTTTTACAGCCTGTAGTTCTAATTGAGAACTTTCCATCTAAAGTATAATGATGAAAATCAATATTCCCGATCTCTGTTGAAGTGTTCTGGTAGAGGTATAGGCAGGGATGGACGGATTTTACGCGCTGGCCAGCCGGGCTAGTAGAATGTGATTTTTGAAAATACATCGTTTCTCTAGCCGGGCCTGATTAGTTGGGCACATTTTCTACTAACCTGGTCTGAAAAGTACTAGCCTCTTGCTAGCGGGCTTCATTTCCATTCCATGGGTGCAGGTACACTTATGAGGACTACAAAAAACACAATCTTGCATATTTAAAATCCTACTTGTATTTCCCTTTCTGATGAACATGACTGTACAAACAAACTCTATAAACCCACGCACTGCTCCAAAGTAGATCCAAAACAAAGAGGCTATTATTCTGTACTTGCGTTAGGAAAGTTGTGACAGAACTCACAGGGCAAAGTCTACTCGATTGACACACTATTGGGGCTTAGGAATGAGTGTGTTTTTAAACACGTTAATTAAAATAAACTATCAGGGACTGTTGTTGGGCCACCACGAGCTCCCAGGATAGCTTCAAGGTGCCTTGGCGTAGATTGTACAAGCGTCTGGAATTCTATTGGAGGGATGAGACAGTGATGTCTCACCACTCATCCAGCTATGGGCAAGATCTCTGTAACAAAAGGAAGGCTTGTTTCAGGACGGTTCCTCTGATGGGCTGTACAGATACACACGCACACACACACACGCACGCACGCACGCACACACACACACACACAGATATACACTTGCAAACACACACACACACACACACACACACACACATACACACACACACACGAGCAGACATGCACACACATTACAACTTCTGACTAGTTTTTGGGACTGTGACAGGTTTGGGTCCATCAAAAGACACACGCGTCCACATACACACATAATAACATAGTACTATACACACACACACACACACACACACACACACACACACACACACACACACACACACACACGTACACGTACACATAGATTTTGTGGTAGTAGAGTAGTGGCCTGAGGGCACACACTTAATGTGTTGTGAAATCTGTTTGGAAATGTTATGTTTTTCATTGTATTTTACTTCCTTAATTTTGCTGGACCCCAGGAAGAGAACCTACTGCTTTGGCAGCAGCTAATGGGGATCCTTAATAAATATAATAGTTTTACTGTCCCTCCCTGCACTGACTGTCACCAGTTTTACTGTCCCTCCCTGTACTGACTGTCAACAGTTTTACTGTCTCTCCCTGTACTGACTGTCAACAGTTTTACTGTCCCTCCCTGTACTGACTGTCAACAGTTTTACTGTCCCTCCCTGTACTGACTGTCAACAGTTTTACTGTCCCTCCCTGTACTGACTGTCAACAGTTTTACTGTCTCTCCCTGTACTGACTGTCAACAGTTTTACTGTCCCTCCATGTACTGACTGTCAACAGTTTTACTGTCCCTCCATGTACTGACTGTCAACAGTTTTACTGTCCCTCCCTGTACTGACTGTCAACAGTTTTACTGTCTCTCCCTGTACTGACTGTCAACAGTTTTACTGTCTCTCCCTGTACTGACTGTCAACAGTTTTACTGTCCCTCCCTGTACTGACTGTCAACAGTTTTACTGTCCCTCCCTGTACTGACTGTCAACAGTTTTACTGTCTCTCCCTGTACTGACTGTCAACAGTTTTACTGTCCCTCCCTGTACTGACTGTCAACAGTTTTACTGTCTCTCCCTGTACTGACTGTCAACAGTTTTACTGTCTCTCCCTGTACTGACTGTCAACAGTTTTACTGTCCCTCCCTGTACTGACTGTCAACAGTTTTACTGTCCCTCCCTGTACTGACTGTCAACAGTTTTACTGTCCCTCCCTGTACTGACTGTCAACAGTTTTACTGTCCCTCCCTGTACTGACTGTCAACAGTTTTACTGTCCCTCCCTGTACTGACTGTCAACAGTTTTACTGTCCCTCCCTGTACTGACTGTCAACAGTTTTACTGTCCCTCCCTGTACTGACTGTCAACAGTTTTACTGTCCCTCCCTGTACTGACTGTCAACAGTTTTACTGTCCCTCCCTGTACTGACTGTCAACAGTTTTACTGTCTCTCCCTGTACTGACTGTCACCAGTTTTACTGTCCCTCCCTGTACTGACTGTCACCAGTTTTACTGTCCCTCCCTGTACTGACTGTCAACAGTTTTACTGTCTCTCCCTGTACTGACTGTCAACAGTTTTACTGTCTCTCCCTGTACTGACTGTCAACAGTTTTACTGTCCCTCCCTGTACTGACTGTCAACAGTTTTACTGTCCCTCCCTGTACTGACTGTCAACAGTTTTACTGTCCCTCCCTGTACTGACTGTCAACAGTTTTACTGTCTCTCCCTGTACTGACTGTCAACAGTTTTACTGTCCCTCCCTGTACTGACTGTCAACAGTTTTACTGTCTCTCCCTGTACTGACTGTCAACAGTTTTACTGTCCCTCCCTGTACTGACTGTCAACAGTTTTACTGTCCCTCCATGTACTGACTGTCAACAGTTTTACTGTCTCTCCCTGTACTGACTGTCAACAGTATGTCGTGTCTTTGGCTATGCAGATTGAGCTAATTATGTAAATGTAATTAACTAGAAAGTCGGGGCACCACAAAATAATATTTAAAGAGCAGTTATCTTCTGAATAAACTCTTAAAGACCTAGTAATATTTTACATCAATAGCAGTCAATATTAATTGTCACCTTATTTCAGTCTTATCTGAAAGTTGTAAATTCTTGGTTATCTTCACGAACCCTGGCTAACAAGTTTAATCAGCAATACATAATTGCGTTTAATTATTTATTTACTAAATACCTATCTAATCACACAGAATTACATATACACAGAATGAATCATACCTTAATTACAAATTACGTCATAAAGGAAAACATCTCTAGCGGACGGAACAGATATGACAGCTGGTTACACAAAGAAAAGTGGGTTGGGTTTGAGTTAAAGAGCGGGAAGACTGAAGAACAAAGGGAGAATCTATGCTATCGTAAATACAATATCCTATGCATTCTAAATTACCACCCATTTGGAAAAGGAAAATGCAATAAATATTTACTCTGAGCTGCACTTCGTTAGGTTGGTGGTAGATGAAAGGCTGTGTAGCCCAACAGAGTCCTTTAAAAATGTCTCTGCTGGTAAATTGAATACGTTGTAGTAACGTCGTTGTGTGGTAGACGGGATACTCTGTCTGTTCTTTCCTAGCCCACATTTGCAGCTGTTGTTGCTAACTCAACGGCTAGGAGGTATCACTTCTGTAGTGAATAAGAGTTCAAAGTTCATACCATTTGCAACCAAAGCTCACGCTGAGGTTTGCTTCGTTCTGTAGTTATTATCTGAACCATTCTGACATCGGATCGTCATCCTAATGTAACCAGAACAGCTGACATTGTTAGTCCTTTTAACGTATGGACCGTCGTCCTCATATCCTCGGAACAGGAGGTTACATTTTCGTCAAGGCTTTATATAGTGGAGGGAGAAGTGTGTGTTTTTACAGTTTCATAAACCTTGTCTCTTCACGTGGGTGGGCCACTGATTGAGCAGAGCCCTAACCTTATGAAAACCCAAATCTCTCATTTGGAAGCTAAAATTACATTTAATCTCTTCACCAATAACTTTATATTCAAACATTTAAATTGAACAACAATTCCATGTGAATCCGATAACTACAATGTGCAGACTTTCCACTGTAGAGTTTATGTCATCCTATCATTGATGAGAATGTCTCAGATGACAACCGAACTGACATCATATTCATTAAGTACCACCACATATGTTCAACTGGTCGGATTACCAGAATATAGTTAATTTCCCCCCATCTTCTGATGTTCCCAGAATCTCTATGTTAACCAAAGGATTTTCAAATGTCACATCAGTAGGGTAGAGAGAGGAAAAAGGGGGGAGAGGTATTTATGACTGTCATAAACCTACCCCCAGGCCAATGTCATGACAAGCATTTCTGTCCTTCCCTGTACCGACTGTCAACAGTATTTTTTATTTATTTTTTATCCCACATTTATTTAACTAGGTAGGCCAGTTGAGAACAAGTTCTCATTTACAACTGCGACCTGGCCAAGATGAGGGAAAGCAGTGCGACAAAAACAACAACACAGAGTTACACATAAACAAACGTACAGTCAATAACACAAAAGAAAAGAAAAATAGAAAAATCTATGTACAGTGTGTGCAAATGTAGGGAGGTAGGCAATAAATAGGCCCTAGAGGTGAAAATAATTACAATTTAGCATTAATACTGGAGTGATAGATGTGCAGAGGATGATGTGCAAGTAGAGATACTGGGATGCGAAAGAGCAAGAGGGTAAGTAATAATATGGGGGATGAGGTAGTTGGGTGTACTATTTACAGATTTGCTGTGTACAGATATAAGACTCCAGCTTCAGAGATTATTGCAATTCGTTCCAGTCATTGGCAGCAGAGAACTGGAAGGAAAGGCGGCCAAAGGAAGTGTTGGCTTTGGGGATGACCAGTGAAATATACCTGCTGGAGCGCGTGCTATGGGTGGGTAGTGCTATGGTGACCAGTGAGCTGAGATAAGGCGGGATTTTACCTAGCAAAGACTTATAGATGACCTGTAGCCAGTGGGTTTGGTGACGGATATGTAGTGAGGGCCAGCCAATGAGAGCATACAGGTCGCAGTGGTGGGTGGTATATGGGGCTTTTGTGATAAAACAGATAGCACTGTGATAGACTAAATCCAGTTTGCCGAGTATAGTGTTGGGGGCTATTTTGTAAATGACATCGCCGAAGTCATTGGGTTTACTTGTTTACTTACCTACACAAATAGCTAGCTAGAACAAAGTGTTAGTAAGATAAATTCATTAAAAAGATTAAAAGCAATACAAATAAAAGTTCTCCAGTTGGCATCTACTGAGGGAGCTAAGAGCTGTGTTGTCAGTTTTAAGAGGATATGTTTGGCGGCATAGGGGCGGGAGGGTGATGCTAGGGGCGGGAGGGTGAGGGCAGAAATCGGTTGAAGAGCATGCACTTAGCTTTACTAGCATTTAAAAGCAGTTGGAGGCCACAGAAGGAGTGTTGTATGGCATTGAAGCTCGTTTGGAGGTTTGTTAGCACAGTGTCCAAAGAAGGGACAGATATATACAGAATGGTGTCGTCTGCATAGAGGTGGATCAGAGAAACACCAGCAGCAAGAGTGACATCATTGATATATACAGAGAAAAGAGTCGGCCCGAGAATTGAACCCTGTGGTACCCCCATAGAGACTGCCAGAGGTCTGGATGACAGGCTCTGCGATTTGACACACTGAACTCTATCTGAGAAGTAGTTGGTGAACCAGGCGAGGCAGTCATTTGAGAAGCCAAGGCTATTGAGTCTGTCGGTAAGAATGAGGTGATTGACAGAGTCAAAAGCCTTTGGCCAGGTCGATGAAGACGGCTGCACAGTACTGTGTTTTATCGATGGCAGTTATGATATCGATTAGGACCTTGAGCGTGGCTGAGGTGCACCCATGACCCGCTCGGAAACCAGATTGCATAGTGGAGAAGGTACAGTGGGATTCGAAATGGTTGGTGATCTGTTTATTAACTTGGCTTTCGAAGATTTTAGAAAGGCAGGGCAGGATGAATTTAGGTCTATAACAGTTTGGGTCTAGAGTGTCTCCCCCTTTGAAGAGGGGGATGACCGCAGCAGCTTTCCAATATTTGGGGATCTCAGACGATACAAAAGAGAGGTTGAATAGGGTAGTAATCGGAGTTGCACTTTCGGTGGATAATTTTAGAAAGAGAGGGTCCAGATTGTCTAGCCTAGCTTATTTGTAGGGATCCAGATTTTTGCAGTTCTTTCAGAACATGAGCTGCCTGGATTTGGGTGAAGGAGAAGTGGAGGGGGTTGGGCAAGTTGCTGCAGGGGGTGCTGAGATGTTGAACGGGGTAGAGGTAGACAAGTGGAAAGCATGGCCAGCCGTGTAAAAATGCTTATTGAAATGATCTATTATTGTAGATTTATTGGTGGTGACAGTGTTTCCTAGCCTCAGTGCAGTTGGCAGCTGGGAGTAGGTGCTCTTATTATCCATGGACTTTACTGTGTCCCAAAACTTTTTGGAATTAGTGCTACAGGAAGCAAATTTTTTCTGTTCTTAGCTTTCTTAACTGACTGAGTATATTGGTTCCTGACTTCCCTGAAAAGTTGCATGTCGTTGGGGCTATTTGATGCTCATGCAGAATGCCACAGGATGTTTTTGTGCTGGTCAAGGGCAGTCAAGTCTGGGGTGAACCAAGGGCTATATCTATTCTTAGTTCTAATTTTGAATGGGGCATGCTTATTTAATATGGAGAGGAAAGCACTTTTGAACAGCAACCAGGCATCCACTACTGACGGGATGAGGATACCTTCCAAGATACCCGGGCCAGGGCGATTAGAAAGGCCTGCTCGCTGAAGTGTTTTAGGGAGCGTTTGACAGTGATAAGGAGTGGTCGTTTAACCGTGGATCCAGTACGCATGCAGGCAATGACGCAGTGATCACTGAGATCCTGGTTGAAGACAGCAGAGGTGTATTTAGAGGGCAGGTTAGTCAGGATGATATCGAAGAGGGTACCTGTGGTTACAGCTTTAGGGTTGTACCTGGTAGGTTCCTTGATGTTTTGTGTGATATTGAGGGCATCTATCTTAGGTTGTGGGACGGCCGGGGTGTTAAGCATGTCCCAGTTTAGGTCACCTAACAGTACAAACTCTGAAGATAGATGGGGTCGATCATTTCACATATGGTGTCCAGGGCACAACTGGGGGCCGAGGGGGGTCTATAACAAGAGGCAACGGTGAGAGACTTGTTTCTGGAAAGGTGGATTTTTAAAAGTAGAAGCTCAAATTGTTTGGGCACAGACCTGGATAGTATGATAGAACTCTGCAGGCTATCTCTGCAGTAGATTGCAACTCCACCCCCTTTGGCAGTTCTATCTTGTCGGAAAACGTTATAGTTAGGGATGGAGATTTCAGGATTTTTGTTGGCCTTCCGAAGCGAGGATTCAGAAACGGCTAGGACATCCAGGTTGGCAGAGTATGCTAAAGCAGTGAATAAAACAAATTTAGGGAGGAGGCTTCTAATGTTAACATGCATGAAACCAATGCTTTAACGATTACAGAAGTCAACATTTGAGAGTGCCTGGGGAATGGGAGTGATGCTGGGGGCTGCAGGGCCTGGGTTAACCTCTACATCACCAGAGGAACAAAGGAGGATTAGGATAAGAGTACGGCTATTACTGTCCCTTCCTGTAGTGACTGTCAACATTAGACACAAGCCAAGTTTGATTTCAAATCATTCCAGAATGTTGGAATATAATAAGCTAATAGTTTTCCAGACACTAGCTAAGTTTGATTTCAAATCATTCTAGAATGGTGGAATATAATAAGCTAATAGTTTTCCAGACACTAGCTAAGTTTGATTTCAAATCATTCCAGAATGTTGGAATATAATAAGCTAATAGTTTTCCAGACACTAGCTAAGTTTGATTTCAAATCATCCCAGAATGTTGGAATATAATAAGCTAATAGTTTTCCAGACACTAGCTAAGTTTGATTTCAAATCATCCCAGAATGTTGGAATATAATAAGCTAATAGTTTTCCAGACACTAGCTAAGTTTGATTTCAAATCATTCCAGAATGTTGGAATATAATAAGCTAATAGTTTTCCAGACACTAGCTAAGTTTGATTTCAAATCATCCCAGAATGTTGGAATATAATAAGCTAATAGTTTTCCAGACACGAGCTAAGTTTGATTTCAAATCATTCCAGAATGTTGGAATATAATAAGCTAATAGTTTTCCAGACACTAGCTAAGTTTGATTTCAAATCATCCCAGAATGTTGGAATATAAGAAGCTAATAGTTTTCCAGACACGAGCTAAGTTTGATTTCAAATCATTTCCGAATGTTGGAATATAATAAGCTAATAGTTTTCCAGTCAGGACTTTTGATTCCGGAATTGTACAGGATTGAAGAACACAACGTGACAATTACTATGAATTACTCTAAATATATTCTAACATGGAGTGCTTCCCTACTCCTTTAAAACTGAGTTGGCGAAGAGAATTCCAAAATACAAAGTGGCTCAATTCCTAAAGTACTGAAATGTTAAAATGAGCTTTGAGACCGGAATAGTTCTTCCAATATTTTTTTTATGAGAGTACTTCAACAATAATATAGCAATGTTTTGTGAGTCACCTGAGGTCATTTTCTGGGACAAAATCTAGTGTGATATGCACATGGGTGGCAGTGTAGCCTAGTGGTTAGAGCATTGGACTAGTAACCGAAAGGTTGCAAGTTCAAATCCCCGAGCTGACAAGGTACAAAATCTGTCGTTCTACCCCTGAACAGGCAGTTAACCCCCTGTCCCTAGGCCGTCATTGAAAATAAGAATTTGTTCTTAACTGACTTGCCTAGTAAAGTAAAATAAAACAGTAGTTTTTTGTTGAACTGACACTGCTTTGGACTGAATCCAATGAAATATGTTACAGAGCCCTCCCCTCCCCTACCCATAACCCCCAGCAAAGTATTGATATATCTAGACTCCCTTAGCAGCATGTGTGTAAATCACACGAGACTAAATAACACATGCAACACATTGGGTGGATTAGCCTAAATTTAAACTACTAACAAAAACTACTGAAATAGCGTTCTCTACTTAGACCTAGCCTGGCAGAAAACCTGCAACACAGAATATCTTACTGTGGTCTTCCAATACAACTGGCTGCAGCTGCGCCAATAAGGAAGGTTCAGGTTCAGATGTCAGGGGTTAAGGGTCAGAGCCCTGGGCACAGTTGGGTGAAGACTCTGAGGAGTAGATACCACCAAATATATCACCTCAGAGGCTATAGTATATAGACAGCAACATACAACAGCGGTTCAAATAGCCTGCTGCATTTGTCGTTGAAGGCAAATGATTATAGGTGTTTTATGTGCTCTGTAATACTTTATAGACTTGGGCAACATAAGAACGGCAGGGTTGTCAGTAGTTGTGCTGTAACCTCAACCTGTGTGTGTGTGTGTGTGTGTGTGTGTGTGTGTGTGTGTGTGTGTGTGTGTGTGTGTGTGTGTGTGTGTGTGTGTGTGTGTGTGTGTGTGTGTGTGTGTGTGTGTGTGTGTGTGTGTGTGTGTGTGTGTGTGTGTGTGTGTGTGTGTGTGTGTGTGTGTGTGTGTGTGTGTGTGTGTGTGTGTGTGTGTGTGAGCGTGTGGGTGTGTGTGTGCGTTTAATTATAAGACACATACACACTCTCTCTCTATCTCTCTTTTGTCTTTGTTTAGTTATATGAGCTGTTTCTGTTTAAACCCAAAATCTTCAATCAATCAATGCTTCAATGCCTCCCATGTTCAACCAGAAAGACAACATGACAGTGTAACAACAGGTTCTACTCCCCTTCCACCGTTTCTTGCTCTGTTGCTGTGGGCTTCTAGACAGTTGAAGTAGGTGCTCATGACCCACCACATCTCCACCACTTGACAGTCTTGAAAGCCTTCACCTGGTCGTCTGTGAGGTTACAGACAGTCCTTCACCTGGTGGTCTGTGAGGTTACAGACAGTCCTTCACCTGGTGGTCTGTGAGGTTACAGACAGTCCTTCACCTGGTGGTCTGTGGTGTCCTTCACCTGGTGGTCTGTGGTGTCCTTCACCTGGTGGTCTGTGAGGTTACAGACAGTCCTTCACCTGGCGGTCTGTGAGGTTACAGACAGTCCTTCACCTGGCGGTCTGTGAGGTTACAGACAGTCCTTCACCTGGCGGTCTGTGGTGTTACAGACATAGCAGTACAGGGAGAGACAGTAAAACTGTTGACAGTCAGTACAGGGAGAGACAGTAAAACTGTTGACAGTCAGTACAGGGAGAGACAGTAAAACTGTTGACAGTCAGTACAGGGAGGGACAGTAAAACTGTTGACAGTCAGTACAGGGAGGGACAGTAAAACTGTTGACAGTCAGTACAGGGAGGGACAGTAAAACTGTTGACAGTCAGTACAGGGAGGGACAGTAAAACTGGTGACAGTCAGTACAGGGAGGGACAGTAAAACTGTTGACAGTCATTACAGGGAGGGACAGTAAAACTGTTGACAGTCAGTACAGGGAGGGACAGTAAAACTGTTGACAGTCAGTACAGGGAGGGACAGTAAAACTGGTGACAGTCAGTACAGGGAGGGACAGTAAAACTATTATATTTATTAAGGATCCCCATTAGCTGCTGCCAAAGCAGTAGGTTCTCTTCCTGGGGTCCAGCAAAATTAAGGAAGTAAAATACAATGAAAAACATTACATTTCCAAACAGATTTCACAACACATTAAGTGTGTGCCCTCCGTCCACTACTCTACTACCACAAAATCTATGTGTACGTGTGTGTGTGTGTGTGTGTGTGTGTGTGTGTGTGTGTGTGTGTGTGTGTGTGTGTGTGTGTGTGTGTGTGTGTGTGTGTGTGTGTGTGTGTGTGTGTGCGTGCGTGCGTGCGTGCGTGCGTGTGTGTGCATGTCTGCTCGTGTGTGTATAGTACTATGTACTATACAAAAAAGCCTGAAGCCTGAAATGTTTGCTTTATGTGTGTATGTGGACGCGTGTGTCTTTTGATTAATAATTTT